>NW_026781570.1:0-248395 GCF_030144855.1 Hypanus sabinus | reverse complement strand
GGGAGGGGGAGACTGGGGCAGGTGGGTGACAGATGGAGATAGAGAGAGAAAAACTGAGGTCAGTGGGAGGAGGGGAGGGGAGGGGGGAGACTGGGCAGGTGGGTGACAGATGGGGATAGGGAGAGAAAAACTGAGGGTCTGGAGGAGGGGAGGGGGAGACTGGGGCAGGTGGGTGACAGATGGGGATAGAGAGAGAAAAACTGAGGGTCAGTGGGAGAGGGGAGGGGAGGGGGAGACTGGGGCAGGTGGGTGACAGATGGGGACATAGAGAGAAAAACTGAGGGTCAGTGGGAGAGGGGAGGGGGGAGTCAGGGGCAGGTGGTGACAGATGGGGACAGAGAGAGAAAACAGGGTCAGTGGGAGGAGGGGAGGGGGAGACTGGGGCAGGTGGGTGACAGATGGGACAGAGAGAGAAAAACTGAGGGTCAGTGGGAGGAGCGGAGGGGGAGACTGGGGCAGGTGGGTGACAGATGGGACAGAGAGAGAAAAATAGGGTCAGTGGAGGAGGGGAGGGGGAGACTGGGGCAGGTGGGTGACAGATGGGGACAGAGAGAGAAAAACAGGGTCAGTGGGAGGAGGGGAGGGGGAGACTGGGGCAGGTGGGTGACAGATGGGGATAGAGAGAGAAAAACTGAGGGTCAGTGGGAGGAGGGGAGGGGAGGGGGGAGACTGGGGCAGGTGGGTGACAGATGGGGATAGGGAGAGAAAAACTGAGGGTCAGTGGAGGAGGGGAGGGGGAGACTGGGGCAGGTGGGTGACAGATGGGGATAGAGAGAGAAAAACTGAGGGTCAGTGGGAGGAGGGGAGGGGAGCGGGGAGACTGGGGCAGGTGGGTGACAGATGGGGATAGGGAGAGAAAAACTGAGGGTCAGTGGAGGAGGCGAGGGGGAGACTGGGGCAGGTGGGTGACAGATGGGGATAGAGAGAGAAAAACTGAGGGTCAGTGGGAGAGGGAGGGGAGGGGAGACTGGGGCAGGTGGGTGACAGATGGGATAGGGAGAGAAAAACTGAGGGTCTGGGAGGAGGGGAGGGGGAGACTGGGGCAGGTGGGTGACAGATGGGGATAGAGAGAGAAAAACTGAGGGTCAGTGGGAGAGGGGAGGGAGGGGGAGACTGGGGCAGGTGGGTGACAGATGGGGACATAGAGAGAAAAACTGAGGGTCAGTGGGAGAGGGGAGGGGGAGTCAGGGGCAGGTGGGTGACAGATGGGGACAGAGAGAGAAAAACAGGGTCAGTGGGAGGAGGGGAGGGGGAGACTGGGGCAGGTGGGTGACAGATGGGGACAGAGAGAGAAAAACTGAGGGTCAGTGGGAGGAGCGGAGGGGGAGACTGGGGCAGGTGGGTGACAGATGGGGACAGAGAGAGAAAAATAGGGTCAGTGGAGGAGGGGAGGGGGAGACTGGGGCAGGTGGGTGACAGATGGGGACAGAGAGAGAAAAACAGGGTCAGTGGGAGGAGGGGAGGGGGAGACTGGGGCAGGTGGGTGACAGATGGGGATAGAGAGAGAAAAACTGAGGGTCAGTGGGAGGAGGGGAGGGGAGGGGGGAGACTGGGGCAGGTGGGTGACAGATGGGGATAGAGAGAGAAAAACTGAGGGTCAGTGGAGGAGGGGAGGGGAGCGGGGAGACTGGGGCAGGTGGGTGACAGATGGGGATAGGGAGAGAAAAACTGAGGGTCAGTGGGAGGAGGCGAGGGGGAGACTGGGGCAGGTGGGTGACAGATGGGGATAGAGAGAGAAAAACTGAGGGTCAGTGGAGAGGGGAGGGGAGGGGGAGACTGGGGCAGGTGGGTGACAGATGGGGACAGAGAGAGAAAAACTGAGGGTCAATGGGAGGAGGGGAGGGGAGGGGGAGACTGGGGCAGGTGGGTGACAGATGGGACAGAGAGAGAAAAACTGAGGGTCAGTGGGAGGAGGGGAGGGGAGGGGGGAGACTGGGGCAGGTGGGTGACAGATGGGGACATAGAGAAAAAAACTGAGGGTCAGTGGGAGGAGGGGAGGGGGGAGTCAGGGGCAGGTGGGTGACAGATGGGGACAGAGAGAGAAAAACTGAGGGTCAGTGGGAGGAGGGGAGGGGGAGACTGGGGCAGGTGGGTGACAGGTGGGGACAAAGAGAGAAAAACTGAGGGTCAGTGGGAAGAGGGGAGGGGAGGGGGAGTCAGGGGCAGGTGCGTGACAGATGGGGACAGAGAGAAAAACTGAGGGTCAGTGGGAGGAGGGGAGGGGGGAGTCAGGGGCAGGTGGGTGACAGATGGGGACAGAGAGAGAAAAACTGAGGTTCAGTGGGAGGAGGGGAGGGGGAGACTGGGGCAGGTGGGTGACAGGTGGGGACAGAGAGAGAAAAACTGAGGGTCAGTGGGAGGAGGGGAGGGGGAGACTGGGGCAGGTGGGTGACAGATGGGGACAGAGAGAGAAAAACTGAGGGTCAGTGGGAGGAGGGGAGGGGGGAGTCAGGGGCAGGTGGGTGACAGATGGGACAGAGAGAGAAAAACTGAGGGTAAGTGGGAGGAGGGGAGGGGGAGATTGGGGCAGTTGGGTGACAGATGGGGACAGAGAGAGAAAAACTGAGGGTCAGTGGGAGGAGGGGAGGGGGAGACTGGGGCAGGTGGGTGACAGATGGGGACAGAGAGAGAAAAACTGAGGGTCAGTGGGAGGAGGGGAGGGGGAGACTGGGGCAGGTGGGTGACAGATGGGGACAGAGAGAGAAAAACTGAGGGTCAGTGGGAGGAGGGGAGGGGGAGTCAGGGGCAGGTGGGTGACAGATGGGGACAGAGAGAGAAAAACTGAGGGTCAGTGGGAGGAGGGGAGGGGGAGACTGGGGCAGGTGGGTGACAGGGGGACAGAGAGAGAAAAACTGAGGGTCAGTGGGAGGAGGGGAGGGGGGAGTCAGGGGCAGGTGGTGACAGATGGGGACAGAGAGAGAAAAACTGAGGGTCAGTGGGAGGAGGGGAGGGGGAGACAGGGGCAGGTGGGTGACAGATGGAGACAAAGAGAGAAAAACTGAGGGTCAGTGGGAGGAGGGGAGGGGGAGACTGGGGCAGGTGGGTGACAGGTGGGACAAAGAGAGAAAAACTGAGGGTCAGTGGAGGAGGGGAGGGGGAGTCAGGGGCAGGTGGGTGACAGATGGGGACAGAGAGAGAAAAACTGAGGGTAAGTGGGAGGAGGGGAGGGGGAGATTGGGGCAGTTGGGTGACAGATGGGGACAGAGAGAGAAAAACTGAGGGTCAGTGGGAGGAGGGGAGGGGGAGACTGGGCAGGTGGGTGACAGATGGGGACAGAGAGAGAAAAACTGAGGGTCAGTGGGAGGAGGGGAGGGGGAGACTGGGGCAGGTGGGTGACAGATGGGGACAGAGAGAGAAAAACTGAGGGTCAGTGGGAGGAGGGGAGGGGGGAGTCAGGGCAGGTGGGTGACAGATGGGGACAGAGAGAGAAAAACTGAGGGTCAGTGGGAGGAGGGAGGGGGAGACTGGGGCAGGTGGGTGACAGGGGGACAGAGAGAGAAAAACTGAGGTCAGTGGGAGGAGGGGAGGGGGGAGTCAGGGCAGGTGGGTGACAGATGGGGACAGAGAGAGAAAAACTGAGGGTCAGTGGGAGGAGGGGAGGGGGAGACAGGGGCAGGTGGGTGACAGATGGAGACAAAGAGAGAAAAACTGAGGGTCAGTGGGAGGAGGGGAGGGGGAGACTGGGGCAGGTGGGTGACAGGTGGGGACAAAGAGAGAAAAACTGAGGGTCAGTGGGAGAGGGGAGGGGGGAGTCAGGG
Organism: Hypanus sabinus; assembly: GCF_030144855.1. Classification (NCBI taxonomy): domain Eukaryota; kingdom Metazoa; phylum Chordata; class Chondrichthyes; order Myliobatiformes; family Dasyatidae; genus Hypanus; species Hypanus sabinus. The sequence continues at coordinate 244,637 of NW_026781570.1, read as the reverse complement.
GCAGGTGGGTGACAGATGGGGACAGAGAGAGAAAAACAGGGTCAGTGGAGGAGGGGAGGGGGAGACTGGGGCAGGTGGGTGACAGATGGGGACAGAGAGAGAAAAACTGAGGGTCAGTGGGAGGAGCGGAGGGGGAGACTGGGGCAGGTGGGTGACAGATGGGGACAGAGAGAGAAAAATAGGGTCAGTGGAGGAGGGGAGGGGGAGACTGGGGCAGGTGGGTGACAGATGGGGACAGAGAGAGAAAAACAGGGTCAGTGGGAGGAGGGGAGGGGGAGACTGGGGCAGGTGGGTGACAGATGGGGATAGAGAGAGAAAAACTGAGGGTCAGTGGGAGGAGGGGAGGGGAGGGGGGAGACTGGGGCAGGTGGGTGACAGATGGGGATAGGGAGAGAAAAACTGAGGGTCAGTGGGAGGAGGGGAGGGGGAGACTGGGGCAGGTGGGTGACAGATGGGGATAGAGAGAGAAAAACTGAGGGTCAGTGGGAGGAGGGGAGGGGAGCGGGGAGACTGGGGCAGGTGGGTGACAGATGGGGATAGGGAGAGAAAAACTGAGGGTCAGTGGGAGGAGGCGAGGGGGAGACTGGGGCAGGTGGGTGACAGATGGGGATAGAGAGAGAAAAACTGAGGGTCAGTGGGAGAGGGGAGGGGAGGGGGAGACTGGGGCAGGTGGGTGACAGATGGGGACAGAGAGAGAAAAACTGAGGGTCAGTGGGAGGAGGGGAGGGGAGGGGGAGACTGGGGCAGGTGGGTGACAGATGGGGACAGAGAGAGAAAAACTGAGGGTCAGTGGGAGGAGGGGAGGGGAGGGGGGAGACTGGGGCAGGTGGGTGACAGATGGGGACATAGAGAAAAATGAGGGTCAGTGGGAGGAGGGGAGGGGGGAGTCAGGGGCAGGTGGGTGACAGATGGGGACAGAGAGAGAAAAACTGAGGGTCAGTGGGAGGAGGGGAGGGGGAGACTGGGGCAGGTGGGTGACAGGTGGGGACAAAGAGAGAAAAACTGAGGGTCAGTGGGAAGAGGGGAGGGGAGGGGGGAGTCAGGGGCAGGTGCGTGACAGATGGGGACAGAGAGAAAAACTGAGGGTCAGTGGGAGGAGGGGAGGGGGGAGTCAGGGGCAGGTGGGTGACAGATGGGGACAGAGAGAGAAAAACTGAGGTTCAGTGGGAGGAGGGGAGGGGGAGACTGGGGCAGGTGGGTGACAGGTGGGGACAGAGAGAGAAAAACTGAGGGTCAGTGGGAGGAGGGGAGGGGGAGACTGGGGCAGGTGGGTGACAGATGGGGACAGAGAGAGAAAAACTGAGGGTCAGTGGGAGGAGGGGAGGGGGGAGTCAGGGGCAGGTGGGTGACAGATGGGGACAGAGAGAGAAAAACTGAGGGTAAGTGGGAGGAGGGGAGGGGGAGATTGGGGCAGTTGGGTGACAGATGGGGACAGAGAGAGAAAAACTGAGGGTCAGTGGGAGGAGGGGAGGGGGAGACTGGGGCAGGTGGGTGACAGATGGGGACAGAGAGAGAAAAACTGAGGGTCAGTGGGAGGAGGGGAGGGGGAGACTGGGGCAGGTGGGTGACAGATGGGGACAGAGAGAGAAAAACTGAGGGTCAGTGGGAGGAGGGGAGGGGGGAGTCAGGGGCAGGTGGGTGACAGATGGGGACAGAGAGAGAAAAACTGAGGGTCAGTGGGAGGAGGGGAGGGGGAGACTGGGGCAGGTGGGTGACAGGGGGACAGAGAGAGAAAAACTGAGGGTCAGTGGGAGGAGGGGAGGGGGGAGTCAGGGGCAGGTGGGTGACAGATGGGGACAGAGAGAGAAAAACTGAGGGTCAGTGGGAGGAGGGGAGGGGGAGACAGGGGCAGGTGGGTGACAGATGGAGACAAAGAGAGAAAAACTGAGGGTCAGTGGGAGGAGGGGAGGGGGAGACTGGGGCAGGTGGGTGACAGGTGGGGACAAAGAGAGAAAAACTGAGGGTCAGTGGGAGGAGGGGAGGGGGGAGTCAGGGGCAGGTGGGTGACAGATGGGGACAGAGAGAGAAAAACTGAGGGTCAGTGGGAGGAAGGGAGGGGGAGACTGGGGCAGGTGGGTGACAGATGGGGACAGAGAGAGAAAAACTGAGGGTCAGTGGGAAGAGGGGAGGGGAGGGGGAGACTGGGGCAGGTGGGTGACAGATGGGGACAGAGAGAGAAAAACTGAGGGTCAGTGGGAGGAGGGGAGGGGAGGGGGAGACTGGGGCAGGTGGGTGACAGATGGGGACAGAGAGGGAAAAACTGAGGGTCAGTGGGAGGAGGGGAGGGGAGGGGGGTGTCAGGGGCAGGTGGGTGACAGATGGGGACAGAGAGAAAAACTGAGGGTCAGTGGGAGGAGGGGAGGGAGAGACTGGGGCAGGTGGGTGACAGATGGGGACAGAGAGAGAAAAACAGGGTCAGTGGGAGGAGGGGAGGGGGAGACTGGGGCAGGTGGGTGACAGATGGGGACAGAGAGAGAAAAACAGGGTCAGTGGGAGGAGGGGAGGGGGAGACTGAGGCAGGTGGGTGACAGATGGGGACAGAGAGAAAAACTGAGGGTCAGTGGGAGGAGGGGAGGGGGAGACTGGGGCAGGTGGGTGACAGATGGGGACAGAGAGAGAAAAACAGGGTCAGTGGGAGGAGGGGAGGGGGAGACTGAGGCAGGTGGGTGACAGATGGGGACAGAGAGAAAAACTGAGGGTCAGTGGGAGGAGGGGAGGGGGAGACTGGGGCAGGTGGGTGACAGATGGGGACAGAGAGAGAAAATCTGAGGTTCAGTGGGAGGAGGGGAGGGGGGAGTCAGGGGCAGGTGGGTGACAGATGGGGACAGAGAGAGAAAAACTGAGGGTCAGTGGGAGGAGGGGAGGGGAGGGGGAGACTGGGGCAGGTGGGTGACAGATTGGGACAGAGAGAGAAAAACAGGGTCAGTGGAGGAGGGGAGGGGAGGGGGAGACTGGGCAGGTGGGTGACAGATGGGGACAGAGAGAGAAAAAACTGAGCGTCAGTGGGAGGAGGGGAGAGGAGGGGGGAGTCAGGGGCAGGTGGGTGACAGATGGGGACAGAGAGAAAAACTGAGGGTCAGTGGGAGGAGGGGAGGGAGAGACTGGGGCAGGTGGGTGACAGATGGGACAGAGAGAGAAAAACTGAGGGTCAGTGGGAGGAGGGGAGGGGAGACTGGGTAGGTGGGTGACAGATGGGGACATAGAGAGAAAAACTGAGGGTCAGTGGGAGGAGGGGAGGGGGAGACTGGGGCAGGTGGGTGACAGATGGGGATAGAGAGAGAAAAACTGAGGGTCAGTGGGAGGAGGGGAGGGGGGAGTCAGGGGCAGGTGGGTGACAGGGGACAGAGAGAGAAAAACTGAGGGTCAGTGGGAGGAGGGGAGGGGAGGGGGGAGACTGGGGCAGGTGGGTGACAGATGGGGACAGAGAGAGAAAAACTGAGGGTCAGTGGAGGAGGGGAGGGGGAGACAGGGGCAGGTGGGTGACAGATGGGGACAGAGAGAGAAAAACTGAGGGTCAGTGGGAGGAGGGGAGGGGGAGATTGGGGCAGGTGCGTGACAGATCGGGACAAGAGAGAAAAACTGAGGGTCAGTGGGAGGAGGGGAGGGGGAGACTGGGGCAGGTGGGTGACAGATGGGGACAAAGAGAGAAAAACTGAGGGTCAGTGGGAGGAAGGGAGGGGGAGACTGGGGCAGGTGGGTGACAGATGGGGACAGAGAGAGAAAAACTGAGGGTCAGTGGAAGAGGGGAGGGGAGGGGGAGACTGGGGCAGGTGGGTGACAGATGGGGACAGAGAGAGAAAAACAGGGTCAGTGGGAGGAGGGAGGGAGAGACTGGGGCAGGTGGGTGACAGATGGGGACAGAGAGAAAAACTGAGGGTCAGTGGGAGGAGGGGAGGGGGAGACTGGGGCAGGTGGGTGACAGATGGGGACAGAGAGAGAAATCTGAGGGTCAGTGGGAGGAGGGGAGGGGGGAGTCAGGGCAGGTGGGTGACAGATGGGGACAGAGAGAGAAAAACTGAGGGTCAGTGGGAGTAGGGGAGGGGAGGGGAGACTGGGGCAGGTGGGTGACAGATTGGGACAGAGAGAGAAAAACAGGGTCAGTGGGAGGAGGGGAGGGGAGGGGGAGACTGGGGCAGGTGGGTGACAGATGGGGAGAGAGAGAGAAAAACTGAGCGTCAGTGGGAGGAGGGGAGAGGAGGGGGGAGTCAGGGGCAGGTGGGTGACAGATGGGGACAGAGAGAAAAACTGAGGGTCAGTGGGAGGAGGGAGGGAGAGACTGGGGCAGGTGGGTGACAGATGGGGACAGAGAGAGAAAAACTGAGGGTCAGTGGGAGGAGGGAGGGGGAGACTGGGGCAGGTGGGTGACAGATGGGGACATAGAGAGAAAAACTGAGGGTCAGTGGGAGGAGGGGAGGGGGAGACTGGGGCAGGTGGGTGACAGATGGGGATAGAGAGAGAAAAACTGAGGGTCAGTGGGAGGAGGGGAGGGGGGAGTCAGGGGCAGGTGGGTGACAGGGGGACAGAGAGAGAAAAACTGAGGGTCAGTGGGAGGAGGGGAGGGGAGGGGGGAGACTGGGGCAGGTGGGTGACAGATGGGGACAGAGAGAGAAAAACTGAGGGTCAGTGGGAGGAGGGGAGGGGGAGACAGGGGCAGGTGGGTGACAGATGGGGACAGAGAGAGAAAAACTGAGGGTCAGTGGGAGGAGGGGAGGGGGAGATTGGGGCAGGTGCGTGACAGATCGGGACAAAGAGAGAAAAACTGAGGGTCAGTGGGAGGAGGGGAGGGGGGAGACTGGGGCAGGTGGGTGACAGATGGGGACAAAGAGAGAAAAACTGAGGGTCAGTGGGAGGAAGGGAGGGGGAGACTGGGGCAGGTGGGTGACAGATGGGGACAGAGAGAGAAAAACTGAGGGTCAGTGGGAAGAGGGGAGGGGAGGGGGAGACTGGGGCAGGTGGGTGACAGATGGGGACAGAGAGAGAAAAACTGAGGGTCAGTGGGAGGAGGGGAGGGGAGGGGGGAGACTGGGCAGGTGGGTGACAGATGGGGACAGAGAGAGTAAAACTGAGGGTCAGTGGGAGGAGGGGAGGGGGAGACAGGGGCAGGTGGGTGACAGATGGGGACAGAGAGAGAAAAACAGGGTCAGTGGGAGGAGGGGAGGGGGAGACTGGGGCAGGTGGGTGACAGATGGGGATAGAGAGAGAAAAACTGAGGGTCAGTGGAGGAGGGGAGGGGAGGGGGGAGACTGGGGCAGGTGGGTGACAGATGGGGATAGGGAGAGAAAAACTGAGGGTCAGTGGAGGAGGGGAGGGGGAGACTGGGGCAGGTGGGTGACAGATGGGGATAGAGAGAGAAAAACTGAGGGTCAGTGGAGGAGGGGAGGGGAGCGGGGAGACTGGGGCAGGTGGGTGACAGATGGGGATAGGGAGAGAAAAACTGAGGGTCAGTGGGAGGAGGCGAGGGGGAGACTGGGGCAGGTGGGTGACAGATGGGGATAGAGAGAGAAAAACTGAGGGTCAGTGGGAGAGGGGAGGGGAGGGGGAGACTGGGGCAGGTGGGTGACAGATGGGGACAGAGAGAGAAAAACTGAGGGTCAGTGGGAGGAGGGGAGGGGAGGGGGAGACTGGGGCAGGTGGGTGACAGATGGGGACAGAGAGAGAAAAACTGAGGGTCAGTGGGAGGAGGGGAGGGGAGGGGGGAGACTGGGGCAGGTGGGTGACAGATGGGGACATAGAGAAAAATGAGGGTCAGTGGGAGGAGGGGAGGGGGGAGTCAGGGGCAGGTGGGTGACAGATGGGGACAGAGAGAGAAAAACTGAGGGTCAGTGGGAGGAGGGGAGGGGGAGACTGGGGCAGGTGGGTGACAGGTGGGGACAAAGAGAGAAAAACTGAGGGTCAGTGGGAAGAGGGGAGGGGAGGGGGGAGTCAGGGGCAGGTGCGTGACAGATGGGGACAGAGAGAAAAACTGAGGGTCAGTGGGAGGAGGGGAGGGGGGAGTCAGGGGCAGGTGGGTGACAGATGGGGACAGAGAGAGAAAAACTGAGGTTCAGTGGGAGGAGGGGAGGGGGAGACTGGGGCAGGTGGGTGACAGGTGGGGACAGAGAGAGAAAAACTGAGGGTCAGTGGGAGGAGGGGAGGGGGAGACTGGGGCAGGTGGGTGACAGATGGGGACAGAGAGAGAAAAACTGAGGGTCAGTGGGAGGAGGGGAGGGGGGAGTCAGGGGCAGGTGGGTGACAGATGGGGACAGAGAGAGAAAAACTGAGGGTAAGTGGGAGGAGGGGAGGGGGAGATTGGGGCAGTTGGGTGACAGATGGGGACAGAGAGAGAAAAACTGAGGGTCAGTGGGAGGAGGGGAGGGGGAGACTGGGGCAGGTGGGTGACAGATGGGGACAGAGAGAGAAAAACTGAGGGTCAGTGGGAGGAGGGGAGGGGGAGACTGGGGCAGGTGGGTGACAGATGGGGACAGAGAGAGAAAAACTGAGGGTCAGTGGGAGGAGGGGAGGGGGGAGTCAGGGGCAGGTGGGTGACAGATGGGGACAGAGAGAGAAAAACTGAGGGTCAGTGGGAGGAGGGGAGGGGGAGACTGGGGCAGGTGGGTGACAGGGGGACAGAGAGAGAAAAACTGAGGGTCAGTGGGAGGAGGGGAGGGGGGAGTCAGGGGCAGGTGGGTGACAGATGGGGACAGAGAGAGAAAAACTGAGGGTCAGTGGGAGGAGGGGAGGGGGAGACAGGGGCAGGTGGGTGACAGATGGAGACAAAGAGAGAAAAACTGAGGGTCAGTGGGAGGAGGGGAGGGGGAGACTGGGGCAGGTGGGTGACAGGTGGGGACAAAGAGAGAAAAACTGAGGGTCAGTGGGAGGAGGGGAGGGGGGAGTCAGGGGCAGGTGGGTGACAGATGGGGACAGAGAGAGAAAAACTGAGGGTCAGTGGGAGGAAGGGAGGGGGAGACTGGGGCAGGTGGGTGACAGATGGGGACAGAGAGAGAAAAACTGAGGGTCAGTGGGAGGAGGGGAGGGGGGAGTCAGGGGCAGGTGGGTGACAGGGGGACAGAGAGAGAAAAACTGAGGGTCAGTGGGAAGAGGGGAGGGGAGGGGGAGACTGGGGCAGGTGGGTGACAGATGGGGACAGAGAGGGAAAAACTGAGGGTCAGTGGGAGGAGGGGAGGGGAGGGGGGAGTCAGGGGCAGGTGGGTGACAGATGGGGACAGAGAGAAAAACTGAGGGTCAGTGGGAGGAGGGGAGGGAGAGACTGGGGCAGGTGGGTGACAGATGGGGACAGAGAGAGAAAAACAGGGTCAGTGGGAGGAGGGGAGGGGGAGACTGGGGCAGGTGGGTGACAGATGGGGACAGAGAGAGAAAAACAGGGTCAGTGGGAGGAGGGGAGGGGGAGACTGAGGCAGGTGGGTGACAGATGGGGACAGAGAGAGAAAAACAGGGTCAGTGGGAGGAGGGGAGGGGGAGACTGAGGCAGGTGGGTGACAGATGGGGACAGAGAGAAAAACTGAGGGTCAGTGGGAGGAGGGGAGGGGGAGACTGGGGCAGGTGGGTGACAGATGGGGACAGAGAGAGAAAATCTGAGGTTCAGTGGGAGGAGGGGAGGGGGGAGTCAGGGGCAGGTGGGTGACAGATGGGGACAGAGAGAGAAAAACTGAGGGTCAGTGGGAGGAGGGGAGGGGAGGGGGAGACTGGGGCAGGTGGGTGACAGATTGGGACAGAGAGAGAAAAACAGGGTCAGTGGGAGGAGGGGAGGGGAGGGGGAGACTGGGGCAGGTGGGTGACAGATGGGGACAGAGAGAGAAAAACTGAGCGTCAGTGGGAGGAGGGGAGAGGAGGGGGGAGTCAGGGGCAGGTGGGTGACAGATGGGGACAGAGAGAAAAACTGAGGGTCAGTGGGAGGAGGGGAGGGAGAGACTGGGGCAGGTGGGTGACAGATGGGGACAGAGAGAGAAAAACTGAGGGTCAGTGGGAGGAGGGGAGGGGGAGACTGGGGTAGGTGGGTGACAGATGGGGACATAGAGAGAAAAACTGAGGGTCAGTGGGAGGAGGGGAGGGGGAGACTGGGGCAGGTGGGTGACAGATGGGGATAGAGAGAGAAAAACTGAGGGTCAGTGGGAGGAGGGGAGGGGGGAGTCAGGGGCAGGTGGGTGACAGGGGGACAGAGAGAGAAAAACTGAGGGTCAGTGGGAGGAGGGGAGGGGAGGGGGGAGACTGGGGCAGGTGGGTGACAGATGGGGACAGAGAGAGAAAAACTGAGGGTCAGTGGGAGGAGGGGAGGGGGAGACAGGGGCAGGTGGGTGACAGATGGGGACAGAGAGAGAAAAACTGAGGGTCAGTGGGAGGAGGGGAGGGGGAGATTGGGGCAGGTGCGTGACAGATCGGGACAAAGAGAGAAAAACTGAGGGTCAGTGGGAGGAGGGGAGGGGGGAGACTGGGGCAGGTGGGTGACAGATGGGGACAAAGAGAGAAAAACTGAGGGTCAGTGGGAGGAAGGGAGGGGGAGACTGGGGCAGGTGGGTGACAGATGGGGACAGAGAGAGAAAAACTGAGGGTCAGTGGGAAGAGGGGAGGGGAGGGGGAGACTGGGGCAGGTGGGTGACAGATGGGGACAGAGAGAGAAAAACAGGGTCAGTGGGAGGAGGGGAGGGAGAGACTGGGGCAGGTGGGTGACAGATGGGGACAGAGAGAAAAACTGAGGGTCAGTGGGAGGAGGGGAGGGGGAGACTGGGGCAGGTGGGTGACAGATGGGGACAGAGAGAGAAAATCTGAGGGTCAGTGGGAGGAGGGGAGGGGGGAGTCAGGGGCAGGTGGGTGACAGATGGGGACAGAGAGAGAAAAACTGAGGGTCAGTGGGAGGAGGGGAGGGGAGGGGGAGACTGGGGCAGGTGGGTGACAGATTGGGACAGAGAGAGAAAAACAGGGTCAGTGGGAGGAGGGGAGGGGAGGGGGAGACTGGGGCAGGTGGGTGACAGATGGGGAGAGAGAGAGAAAAACTGAGCGTCAGTGGGAGGAGGGGAGAGGAGGGGGGAGTCAGGGGCAGGTGGGTGACAGATGGGGACAGAGAGAAAAACTGAGGGTCAGTGGGAGGAGGGGAGGGAGAGACTGGGGCAGGTGGGTGACAGATGGGGACAGAGAGAGAAAAACTGAGGGTCAGTGGGAGGAGGGGAGGGGGAGACTGGGGCAGGTGGGTGACAGATGGGGACATAGAGAGAAAAACTGAGGGTCAGTGGGAGGAGGGGAGGGGGAGACTGGGGCAGGTGGGTGACAGATGGGGATAGAGAGAGAAAAACTGAGGGTCAGTGGGAGGAGGGGAGGGGGGAGTCAGGGGCAGGTGGGTGACAGGGGGACAGAGAGAGAAAAACTGAGGGTCAGTGGGAGGAGGGGAGGGGAGGGGGGAGACTGGGGCAGGTGGGTGACAGATGGGGACAGAGAGAGAAAAACTGAGGGTCAGTGGGAGGAGGGGAGGGGGAGACAGGGGCAGGTGGGTGACAGATGGGGACAGAGAGAGAAAAACTGAGGGTCAGTGGGAGGAGGGGAGGGGGAGATTGGGGCAGGTGCGTGACAGATCGGGACAAAGAGAGAAAAACTGAGGGTCAGTGGGAGGAGGGGAGGGGGGAGACTGGGGCAGGTGGGTGACAGATGGGGACAAAGAGAGAAAAACTGAGGGTCAGTGGGAGGAAGGGAGGGGGAGACTGGGGCAGGTGGGTGACAGATGGGGACAGAGAGAGAAAAACTGAGGGTCAGTGGGAAGAGGGGAGGGGAGGGGGAGACTGGGGCAGGTGGGTGACAAATGGGGACAGAGAGAGAAAAACTGAGGGTCAGTGGGAGGAGGGGAGGGGAGGGGGGAGACTGGGGCAGGTGGGTGACAGATGGGGACAGAGAGAGTAAAACTGAGGGTCAGTGGGAGGAGGGGAGGGGGAGACAGGGGCAGGTGGGTGACAGATGGGGACAGAGAGAGTAAAACTGAGGGTCAGTGGGAGGAGGGGAGGGGGAGATTGGGGCAGGTGGGTGACAGATGGGGACAGAGAGAGAAAAACTGAGGGTCTGTGGGAGGAGGGGAGGGGGAGACTGGGGCAGGTGGGTGACAGATGGGGACAGAGAGATAAAAACTGAGGGTCAGTGGGAGGAGGGGAGGGGAGGGGACGGGGAGACTGGGGCAGGTGGGGACAGAGAGAGAAAAACTGAGGGTCAGTGGGAGGAGGGGAGGGGAGGGGGAGACTGGGGCAGGTTGGTGACAGATGGGGACAGAGAGGGAAAAACTGAGGGTCTGTGGGAGGAGGGGAGTGGGAGACTGGGGCAGGTGGGTGACGGGGGACAGAGAGAGAAAAACTGAGGGTCAGTGGGAGGAGGGGAGGGGGAGATTGGGGCAGGTGGGTGACAGATGGGGACAGAGAGATAAAAACTGAGGGTCAGTGGGAGGAGGGGAGGGGAGGGGACGGGGAGACTGGGGCAGGTGGGGACAGAGAGAGAAAAACTGAGGGTCAGTGGGAGGAGGGGAGGGGAGGGGGAGACTGGGGCAGGTTGGTGACAGATGGGGACAGAGAGGGAAAAACTGAGGGTCTGTGGGAGGAGGGGAGTGGGAGACTGGGGCAGGTGGGTGACGGGGGACAGAGAGAGAAAAACTGAGGGTCTGTCGGAGGAGGGGAGGGGAGGGGGAGACTGGGGCAGGTGGGTGACAGATGGGGACAGAGAGAAAAACTGAGGGTCAGTGGGAGGAGGGGAGGGGAGGGGGAGACTGAGGCAGGTAGGTGACAGGTGGGGACAGAAAGAGAAAAACTGAGGGTCAGTTGGAGGAGGGGAGGGGGAGACTGGGGCAGGTGGGTGACAGGTGGGGACAGAAAGAGAAAAACTGAGGGTCAGTGGGAGGAGTGGAGGGGGGAGACTGGGGCAGGTTGGTGACAGATGGGGACAGAGAGAGAAAAACTGAGGGTCAGTGGGAGGAGGGGAGGGGGAGACTGGGGCAGGTGGGTGACAGATGGGGACAGAGAGAGAAAACCTGAGGGTCAGTGGGAGGAGGGGAGGGGAGGGGATGGGGAGACTGGGGCAGGTGGGGACAGAGAGAGAAAAACTGAGGGTCAGTGGGAGGAGTGGAGGGGGGAGACTGGGGCAGGTGGGTGACAGATGGGGACAGAGAGAGAAAAACTGAGGGTCAGTGGGAGGAGGGGAGGGGAGGGGGAGACTGGGGCAGGTGGGTGACAGATGGGGACAGAGAGAGAAAAACTGAGGGTCAGTGGGAGGAGGGGACGGGGAGTCTGGGGCAGGTGGGTGACAGATGGGGACAGAGAGAGAAAAACTGAGGGTCAGTGGGAGGAGGGGAGGGGAGGTGGAGACTGGGGCAGGTGGGTGACAGGTGGGGACAGAAAGAGAAAAACTGAGGGTCAATGGGTGGAGGGGAGGGGGAGACTGGGGCAGGTGGGTGACAGATGGGGACAAAGAGAGAAAAACAAACTCAGTGGGAGGGGGGAGGGGGGAGTCTGGGGCAGGTGGGTGACAGATGGGGACAGAGAGAGAAAAACTGAGGGTCAGTGGGAGGAGGGGAGGGGAGGGGGAGACTGGGGCAGGTGGGTGACAGATGGGGACAGAGAGAAAAACTGAGGTTCAGTGGGAGGAGGGGAGGGGGAGACTGGGGCAGGTGGGTGACAGGTGGGGACAGAGAGAGAAAATCTGAGGGTCAGTGGAGGAGGGGAGGGGGAGACTGGGGCAGGTGGGTGACAGATGGGGACAAAGAGAGAAAAACTGAGGGTCAGTGGGAGGAGGGGAGGGGGAGACTGGGGCAGGTGGGTGACAGATGGGGACAGAGAGAGAAAAACTGAGGGTCAGTGGGAGGAGGGGAGGGGGAGACTGGGGCAGGTGGGTGACAGATGGGGACAGGGAGAGAAAAACTGAGGGTCAGTGGGAGGAGGGGAGGGGAGGGGGAGACTGGGGCAGGTGGGTGACAGGTGGGGACAGAGAGAGAAAATCTGAGGGTCAGTGGGAGGAGGGGAGGGGGAGACTGGGGCAGGTGGGTGACAGATGGGGACTGAGAGAGAAAATCTGAGGGTCAGTGGGAGGAGGGGAGGGGGAGACTGGGGCAGGTGGGTGACAGATGGGGACAGGGAGAGAAAAACTGAGGGTCAGTGGGAGGAGGGGAGGGGAGGGGGAGACTGGGGCAGGTGGGTGACAGATGGGGACAGAGAGAAAAACTGAGGGTCAGTGGGAGGAGGGGAGGGGGGGAGACTGGGGCAGGTGGGTGACAGATGGGGACAGAAAGAGAAAAACTGAGGGTCAGTGGGAGGAGGGGAGGGGGAGACTGGGGCAGGTGGGTGACAGATGGGGAGAGAAAGAGAAAAACTGAGGGTCTGTGGGAGGAGGGGAGGGGAGACTGGGGCAGGTGGGTGACAGGTGGGGACAGAGAGAGAAAATCTGAGGGTCAGTGGGAGGAGGGGAGGGGAGGGGGAGACTGGGGCAGGTGGGTGACAGATGGGGACAGAGAGAGAAAAACTGAGGGTCAGTGGGAGGAGGGGAGGGGAGGGGGAGACTGGGGCAGGTGGGTGACAGATGGGGACAGAGAGAGAAAAACTGAGGTTCAGTGGGAGGAGGGGAGGGGAGGGGGAGACTGGGGCAGGTGGGTGACAGGTGGGGACAGAGAGAGAAAATCTAAGGGTCAGTGGGAGGAGGGGAGGGGAGGGGGAGACTGGGGCAGGTGGGTGACAGATGGGGACAGAGAGAGAAAAACTGAGGTTCAGTGGGAGGAGGGGAGGGGAGGGGGAGACTGGGGCAGGTGGGTGACAGGTGGGGACAGAGAGAGAAAATCTGAGGTTCAGTGGGAGGAGGGGAGGGGGAGACTGGGGCAGGTGGGTGACCGGTGGGGACAGAGAGAGAAAATCTGAGGGTCAGTGGAGGAGGGGAGGGGGGAGACTGGGGCAGGTGGGTGACAGGTGGGGACAAAGAGAGAAAAACTGAGGGTCAGTGGGAGGAGGGGAGGGTGAGACTGGGGCAGGTTGGTGACAGATGGGGACAGAGAGAGAAAAACTGAGGTTCAGTGGGAGGAGGGGAGGGGGGAGACTGGGGCAGGTGGGTGACAGATGGGGACAGAGAGAGAAAAACTGAGCGTCAGTGGGAGGAGGGGAGGGGGAGGAGATCGGAGACATTTGCTAGAGGGACCACCAAGGGCTGCCTGTGCTGGAAGTGATGTGATGTTGTACCTCCTTCCTGATGGTTGAGGGGTAATAACTGTCCCTGAACCTGGTGGTGTGTGTCCTGAGGCTCCTGTATCTCCTTCCTGATGGTTGAGGGGTAATAACTGTCCCTGAACCTGGTGGTGTAGGTCCTGAAGCTCCTGTATCTCCTTCCTGATGGTTGAGGGGTAATAATTGTTCCTGAACCTGGTGGTGTGGGTCCTGAGGCTCCTGTACCTCCTTCCTGATGGTTGAGGGGTAATAACTGTCCCTGAACCTGGTGTTGTGGGTCCTGAGGCTCCTGTACCTCCTTCCTGATGGTTGAGGGGTAATAACTGTCCCTGAACCTGGTGGTGTGGATCCTGAGGCTCCTGTACCTCCTTCCTGATGGTTGAGGGGTGATAACTGTTCATGAACCTAGTGGTGTGGGTCCTGTGGCTCCTGTACCTCATTCCTGACGGTTGAGGGGTAATAACTGTTCCTGAACCTGGTGGTGTGGGTCCTGAGGCTCCTGTACCTCCTTTCCGATGGCTGAGGGGTAATAACTGTTCCTGAAACTGGTGGTATGGGTCCTGAGGCTCCTGTAGCACCTTCTTGATGGTTGAGGGGTAATAATTGTTCCTGAACCTGGTGACATGGGTCCTGAGGCTCCTTTACCTCCTTCCTGATGGTTGAGGGGTAATAACTGTCCCTGAACCTGGTGGTGTGGGTCCTGAGGCTCCTGTACCTCCTTCCTGATGGTTGAGGGGTAATAACTGTCCCTGAACCTCGTGGTGTTGGTCCTGAGGCTCCTGTACCTCCTTCCTGATGGTTGAGGGGTAATAACTGTCCCTGAACCTGGTGGTGTGTTTCCAGAGGCTCCTGTACCTCCTTTCTGATGGTTGAGGGGTAATAACTGTTCCTGAACCTGGTGGTGTGGGTCCTGATGCTCCTGTACCTCCTTCCTGATGGTTGAGGGTTTATAACTGTCCCTGAACCTGGTGACGTGGGTCCTGAGGCTCCTGTACCTCCTTCCTGATAGTTGAGGGGTGATAACTGTCCCTGAACCTGGTGGTGTGTTTCCAGAGGCTCCTGTACCTCCTTCCTGATGGATGTGATAACTGTCCCTGAACCTGGTGGTGTGGGTCCTGAGGCTCCTGTACCTCCTGCCTGATGGTTGAGGGGTAATAACTGTTCCTGAACCTGGTGGTGTGGGTCCTGAGGCTCCTGTACCTCCTTCCTGATGTTTGAGGGGTATTAAATGTTCCTGAACCTGGTGGTGTTGGTCCTGAGGCTCCTGTACCTCCTTCCTGATGGTTGAGGGGTAATAACTGTTCCTGAACCTGGTGATGTGGGACCTGAGTCTCCTGTACCTCCTTCCTGATGTTTGAGGGGTAATAACTGCTCCTGAACCTGGTGGTGTGGGTCCTGAGGCTCCTGTACCTCCTTCCTGATGTTTGAGGGGTAATAACTGTCCCTAAACCTGGTGGTGTGGGTCCTGTGGCTCCTATACCTCCTTCCTGATGGTTGAGGGGTGATAACTGTCCCTAAACCTGGTGGTGTGGGTCCTGTGGCTCCTGTACCTCCTTCCTGATGGTTGAGGGGTGATAACTGTTCCTGAACCTGGTGGTGTTGGTCCTGAGGCTCCTGTACCTCCTTCCTGATGGTTGAGGGGTAATAACTGTTCCTGAACCTGGTGGTGTGGGTCCTGAGGCTCCTGTACCTCCTTCCTGATGGTTGAGGGGTGATAACTGTTCCTGAACCTGGTGGTGTTGGTCCTGAGGCTCCTGTACCTCATTCCTGATGGTTGAGGTGTGATAACTGTTCCTGAACCTGGTGGTGTTGGTCCTGAGGCTCCTGTAGCTCATTCCTGATGGTTGAGGCGTGATAACTGTTCCTGAACCTGGTGGTGTAGGTCCTGAGTCTCCTGTAACTCCTTCCTGATGGTTGAGGGGTAATAACTGTCCCTGAACTTGGTGGTGTGGGTCCTGAGGCTCCTGTACCTCCTTCCTGATGGTTGAGGGGTAATACCTGTTCCTGAACCTGGTGGTACGGGTCCTGGGGCTCCTGTACCTCCTTGCTGATGATTGAGCGGTAATAACTATTCCTGAACCTGGTGGTGTGGGTCCTGGGGCTCCTGTACCTCCTTCCTGATGGTTGAGAGGTAATAACTGTTCCTGAACCTGGTGGTGTGGGTCCTGAGGCTCCTGTAACTCCTTCCTGATGGTTCAGGGGTAATAACTGTCCCTGAACCTGGTGGTGTGGGTCCTGAGGCTCCTGTACCTCCTTCCTGATGGTTGAGGGGTAATAACTGTCCCTGAACCTGGTGGTGTGGGTCCTGAGGCTCCTGTACCTCCTTCCTGATGGTTGAGGGGTAGTAACTGTTCCTGAACCTTCTGGTGTGGGACCTGAGGCTCCTGTACCTCCTTCCTGATGGTTGAGGGGTGATAACTGTCCCTGAACCTGGCGGTGTGGGTCATGAGGCTCCTATACCTCCTTCCCGATGGTTGAGGGGTAGTAACTGTCCCTGAACTTGGTGGTGTGGGACCTGAGGCTCCTGTAACTCCTTCCTGATGGTTGAGGGGTAATAACTTTCCCTGAAACTGGCGGTGTGGGTCCGGAGCTCCTGTACCTCCTTCTTGATGGTTGAGTGGTAATAACTGTCCCTGAACCTGGTGGTGTGGGACCTGAGGCTCCTGTACCTCCTTTCTGATGGTTGAGGGGTGATAACTGTCCCTGAACCTGGTGGTGTGGGTCCTGAGGCTCCTGTACCTCCTTCCTGATGGTTGAGGGGTAATAACTGTCCCTGAATCTGGTGGTGTGGGTCCGGAGGCTCCTGTACCTCCTTCCTGATGGTTGAGGGGTAATATCTGTCCCTGAACCTGGTGGTGTGTTTCCAGAGGCTCCTGTACCTCCTTCCTGATGGATGTGATAACTGTCCCTGAACCTGGTGGTGTGGGTCCTGAGGCTCCTGTACCTCCTGCCTGATGGTTGAGGGGTAATAACTGTTCCTGAACCTGGTGGTGTGGGTCCTGAGGCTCCTGTACCTCCTTCCTGATGTTTGAGGGGTATTAAATGTTCCTGAACCTGGTGGTGTTGGTCCTGAGGCTCCTGTACCTCCTTCCTGATGGTTGAGGGGTAATAACTGTTCCTGAACCTGGTGATGTGGGACCTGAGTCTCCTGTACCTCCTTCCTGATGTTTGAGGGGTAATAACTGCTCCTGAACCTGGTGGTGTGGGTCCTGAGGCTCCTGTACCTCCTTCCTGATGTTTGAGGGGTAATAACTGTTCCCGAACCTGGTGGTGTGGGACCTGAGGCTCCTGTTCCTCCTTCCTGATGGTTGAGGGTTTATAACTGTTCCTGAACCTGGTGATGTGGGTCCTGAGGCTCCTGTACCTCCTTCCTGATGGTTGAGGGGTAATAACTGTTCCTGAACCTGGTGATGTGGGTCCTGAGGCTCCTGTACCTCCTTCCTGATGGTTGAGGGGTAATAACTGCTCCTGAACCTGGTGGTGGGGGACCTGAGGCTCCTGTACCTCCTTCCTGATGGTTGAGGGGTAATAACTGTCCCTGAACCTGGTGGTGTGGGTCCTGTGGCTCCTGTACCTCCTTCCTGATGGTTGAGGTGTGATAACTGTTCCTGAACCTGGTGGTGTGGGTCCTGAGGCTCGTAGCTCATTCCTGATGGTTGAGGCGTGATAACTGTTCCTGAACCTGGTGGTGTAGGTCCTGAGTCTCCTGTAACTCCTTCCTGATGGTTGAGGGGTAATAACTGTCCCTGAACCTGGTGGTGTGGGTCCTGAGGCTCCTGTAACTCCTTCCTGATGGTTCAGGGGTAATAACTGTTCCTGAACCTGGTGGTGTGGGTCCTGAGGCTCCTGTACCTCCTTCCTGATGGTTCAGGGGTAATAACTGTCCCTGAACCTGGTGGTGTGGGTCCTGAGGCTCCTGTACCTCCTTCCTGATGGTTGAGGGGTGATAACTGTCCCTGAACCTGGCGGTGTGGGTCCTGAGGCTCCTGTACCTCCTTCCTGATGGTTGAGGGGTAGTAACTGTCCCTGAACTTGGTGGTGTGGGACCTGAGGCTCCTGTAACTCCTTCCTGATGGTTGAGGGGTAATAACTTTCCCTGAAACTGGCGGTGTGGGTCCGGAGCTCCTGTACCTCCTTCTTGATGGTTGAGTGGTAATAACTGTCCCTGAACCTGGTGGTGTGGGACCTGAGGCTCCTGTACCTCCTTTCTGATGGTTGAGGGGTGATAACTGTCCCTGAACCTGGTGGTGTGGGTCCTGAGGCTCCTGTACCTCCTTCCTGATGGTTGAGGGGTAATAACTGTCCCTGAATCTGGTGGTGTGGGTCCGGAGGCTCCTGTACCTCCTTCCTGATGGTTGAGGGGTAATAACTGTCCCTGAACCTGGTGGTGTGGGTCCTGAGGCTTCTGTATCTCCTTCCTGATGGTTGAGGGGTAATATCTGTCCCTGAACCTGGTGGTGTGGGTCCTGAGGCTCCTGTACCTCTTTCCTGATGGTTGAGGGGTAATAACTTTCCCTGAACCTGGTGGTGTGGGTCCTGAGGCTCCTGTACCTCCTTCCTGATGGTTGAGGGGTAATAACTGTCCCTGAACCTGGTGGTGTGGGTCCTGAGGCTCCTGTACCTCCTTCCTGATGGTTCAGGGGTAATAACTGTCCCTGAACCTGGTGGTGTGTGTCCTGAGGCTCCTGTAACTCCTTCCTGATGGTTGAGGGGTAATAACTGTCCCTGAACCTGGTGGTGTGGGTCCTGAGGCTCCTTCCTGATGGCAGCAGCTGTAGGAGACCATGTTCTGGGGGGTGGGGGTCCCTGATGATGGATGTTGCTTTCCTGTGACAGCGTCCCGTTTGGATGTGCTCATTGGTGGGGAGGGTTTTACCCTTGATGTACTGGGCTGAATCCACTGCTCTTTGTAGGTTTATTTTCTCTGTCCCGGTACCAGACTGGACTGGAGCTCTGTGAGCAGTTTCGGGCCTGCTTATCTGAGAAAGGCCGTGCTACGCTGCGAAGGGCCCAGAGGAGGTTCACAAGAATGCTTCCCGGTATGCGGGGTGTTTGATGGACTCACTGGCATGAGTGCGGAGGGGGGGGTGGGTGTCAGCGTGCGGAATCGCTTTGAAACCTATCGAATATTGAAAGGTGCAGTTTGGGGTGGATGTGGTGGAGGGCACCAGAGGGCACTGCCTTGGAACAGGGGGACTCTCTCCAGCCAGAGAGTGGTAAATCTGTGGAATACATTGTTATGGACGGTCGTAAAGACCAAGTTGCTGTGGACGTTTAAAGCAGAGCTTCGTACGTTCCTGGTTGGTCCGGGTGTCATGGGTTCTGAGGAGAATGGAGTTGAGAGGGATAATAAAATCGGCCCATGATGGGATAGTGCAGCGGGTTCGATGGGCTGAGTGGCCTAATTTTCCTCCTGTTCCTTGCGCACTGTGAAACAGGCCGGAGGTATCCATCTGTATCCGGAACAGGACTAAGCGACAAAGTGTGAAAACCAAAGGTAAGTGAGATGGTTTGCACGCCGCCGAGCGTTCTGGGCAGCCTCTGAGACGCAGTGTACAATCCCGAAGAAACAAACCTCTGAATCGGAGGTTTGGAAACCGCCTACTCGCCCTGAGTGTTTTTAAAGGGAACGGCAAGGGCTGGAGAGACACTGGTGAAGACAGTGTTAATCCCCGTCAAATACCAAGTGCCAGCCCCCATTCAGGCTCAGAGCGTTTCAGAAACTGGGAAATTGTTGATCTCATTTCCCATTCTGAAGTTCAATAGGATTCACATTTGTAAAATGTGCGCCTTTCTTCACACTCGTGGCAAGATCAGTGACTTTGATTCAGTTTCAGACTCTGGGAGAAAGGATTTTTTTCCACATAAAATAGAGCTGCATTATATGTGATGTGCTGTGTCTAATCTGTCAGCCAAGTATCAGACAAAATGCCTTCCCTCGACTATGAAGGGAGAAATAAAAGGCTGGGAAATATATTGCTTCGAGACGCATTATTAGGTTGTGGAGTCGGCAGTGCTGAATGCTTCGGGTGATCGGTATTTTGTCATATCAAATGTTTACTACAACAAAAAAGCATAAGGAAATGGCAGGAGTAGGCCGCAGCCTCACAGGCCTTCCCTTCTATTCACTACTACAAGGGCTGCGCCACACCAGGAACTGGCAGGAATAGGCTGCAGCCTCTCAGGCCTGCCCTTCCATTCTCTGCTGCCAGGGCTGGGCCACACCACAAAATAGCAGGAGCGAGCCAAAGGCCCACAGACCCTCCCTGCCATTCACCACTACCAGGCTGGGAAAACCAGGAAACAGCAGGAGTAGGCCGCAGCTTCTCAGGCCTGCCCTTCCATTGACTACTACCAGGCCTGGGCCACACCACAAAATAGCAGGAGCGAGCCAAAGGCCCACAGACCCTCCCTCCCGTTCACCACTACCAGGCTGGGACAATCAGGAAACAGCAGGAGTAGGCCGCAGCTTCTCAGGCCTGCCCTTCCATTGACTACTACCAGGCCTGGGCCACACCAGGTAATGGAAGAAGTGGGCCCAAGCCCCTCAGGCCTGCCTTTCCATTCACAACTACCAAGGCTAAGCCTCACCTGGCCTTACCATTTGTTTGTCAGATCCGGTTGCTTGAAGTTCAAAGGAAATTTATTATCAAAGTAGATAGATATCAGTTTCCTCAGAGCTTCCACTGGTGTTCCTGTAGGCCTGCAATTTTTAAGGGATGGGGTTATGAGCCGCATGCCCAACCCTCCTCCTTTTGCAGTTGGAATTGGGACTGTTCATGGCCGATCAACCTTTGGCCCATGACATTACCGAGCTGCTGTTGGCGACCTGTGGCCCATGAGGGAAGATGAGCTCAAGAAGAATGAGCATAGGTCACCATCTATTCAACTCAGATTAATAATCTTGCAGGCATTCACTTTAGAACAAAGAAATAGACAAGAATCAATGAAATAACTGCACACAAGGACAGCCAATGTGCACAAACTGTGTTATTACAAGCAAATAACTAATCAGTAAGCAAATAATACTGTGAACATGCATTGTAGAGTTCTTGAAAGTGAGTCCATAGATTGTGGATTCAGTTCAGAGTTAAGTTATCCACACCGGTTCAGAAGTCTGATGGTTGTGTAGTAACTGTTCCTGTGGATCAGGAGTCTGATGGTTGTGTAGTAACTGTTCCTGAACCTGGTGGTGTGAGTGAAGTTATTCACACCGGTTCAGGAGCCTGATGGTTGTTGTGTAGTAACTGTTCCTGAACCTGGTGGTGTGAGTGAAGTTATCCACACCGGTTCAGGAGCCTGTTGGTTGTTGTGTAGTAACTATTCCTGAACCTGGTGGTGTGAGTGAAGTTATCCATATCGATTCAGGAGCCTGATGGTTGTTGTGTAGTAACTGTTCCTGAACCTGGTGGTGTGAGTGAAGTTATCCACACCGGTTCAGGAGCCTGACTGTTGTTGTGTAGTAACTGTTCCTGAACTTGGTGGTGTGAGTGAAGTTATCCACACCGGTTCAGGAGCCTGATGATGGTTGTGTAGTAACTGTTCCTGAACCTGGTGGTGTGAGTGAAGTTATCCACACCGGTTCAGGAGCCTGATGGTTGTTGTGTAGTAACTGTTCCCGATCCTGGTGGTGTGAGTGAAGTTATCCACACCGGTTCAGGAGCCTGATGGTTGTTGTGTAGTAACTGTTCCTGAACCTGGTGGTGTGAGTGAATTTATCCACACCGGTTCAGGAGCCTGACGGTTGTGTAGTAACTGTTCCTGAACCTGGTGGTGTGAGTGAAGTTATCCACACCGGTTCAGGAGCCTGATGGTTGTTGTGTAGTAACTGTTCCTGAACCTGGTGGTGTGAGTGAAGTTATCCACATCGGTTCAGGAGCCTGATGGTTGTGTAGTAACTGTTCCTGAACCTGGTGGTGTGAGCGAAGTTATCCACACCGGTTCAGGAGCCTGATGGTTGTTGTGTAGTAACTGTTCCTGAACCTGGTGGTGTGAGTGAAGTTATCCACACCAGTTCAGGAGCCTGATGATGGTTGTGTAGTAACTGTTCCTGAACCTGGTGGTGTGAGTGAAGTTATCCACACCGGTTCAGGAGCCTGACGGTTGTTGTGTAGTAACTGTTCCTGAACCTGGTGGTGTGAGTGAAGTTATCCACACCGGTTCAGGAGCCTGATGGTTGATGTGTAGTAACTGTTCCTGAACCTGGTGGTGTGAGTGAAGTTATCCACACCGGTTCAGGAGCCTGATGGTTGTTGTGTAGTAACTGTTCCTGAACCTGGTGGTTTGAGTGAAGTTATCCACACCGGTTCAGGAGCCTGATGGTTGTGTAGTAACTGTTCCTGAACCCGGTGGTGTGAGTGAAGTTATCCACACCGGTTCAGGAGCCTGTTGGTTGTTGTGTAGTAACTATTCCTGAACCTGGTGGTGTGAGTGAAGTTATCCATATCGATTCAGGAGCCTGATGGTTGTTGTGTAGTAACTGTTGTTGATCCTGGTGGTGTGAGTGAAGTTATCCACACCAGTTCAGGAGCCTGATGGTTGTTGTGTAGTAACTGTTCCTGAACCTGGTGGTGTGAGTGAATTTATCCACACCGGTTCAGGAGCCTGACGGTTGTGTAGTGACTGTTCCTGAACCTGGTGGTGTGAGTGAAGTTATCCACACCGGTTCAGGAGCCTGACGGTTGTGTAGTAACTGTTCCTGAACCTGGTGGTGTGAGTGAAGTTATCCACACCGGTTCAGGAGCCTGACGGTTGTGTAGTAACTGTTCCTGAACCTGGTGGTGTGAGTGAAGTTATCCACACTGGTTCAGGAGCCTGATGGTTGTGTAGTAACTGTTCCTGAACCTGGTGGTGTGAGTGAAGTTATCCACACCGGTTCAGGAGCCTGATGGTTGTGTAGTAACTGTTCCTGAACCTGGTGGTGTGAGTGAAGTTATCCACACTGGTTCAGGAGCCTAATGGTTGTTGTGTAGTAACTGTTCCTGAACCTGGTGGTGTGAGTGAAGTTATCCACACCGGTTCAGGAGCCTGATGGTTGTTGTGTAGTAACTGTTCCTGAACCTGGTGGTGTGAGTGAAGTTATCCACACTGGTTCAGGAGCCTGATGGTTGTTGTGTAGTAACTGTTCCTGAACCTGGTGGTGTGAGTGAAGTTATCCACACCGGTTCAGGAGCCTGACGGTTGTGTAGTAACTGTTCCTGAACCTGGTGGTGTGAGCGAAGTTATCCACACCGGTTCAGGAGCCTGATGGTTGTTGTGTAGTAACTGTTCCTGAACCTGGTGGTGTGAGTGAAGTTATCCACACCAGTTCAGGAGCCTGATGATGGTTGTGTAGTAACTGTTCCTGAACCTGGTGGTGTGAGTGAAGTTATCCACACCGGTTCAGGAGCCTGACGGTTGTTGTGTAGTAACTGTTCCTGAACCTGGTGGTGTGAGTGAAGTTATCCACACCGGTTCAGGAGCCTGATGGTTGATGTGTAGTAACTGTTCCTGAACCTGGTGGTGTGAGTGAAGTTATCCACACCGGTTCAGGAGCCTGATGGTTGTTGTGTAGTAACTGTTCCTGAACCTGGTGGTTTGAGTGAAGTTATCCACACCGGTTCAGGAGCCTGATGGTTGTGTAGTAACTGTTCCTGAACCCGGTGGTGTGAGTGAAGTTATCCACACCGGTTCAGGAGCCTGTTGGTTGTTGTGTAGTAACTATTCCTGAACCTGGTGGTGTGAGTGAAGTTATCCATATCGATTCAGGAGCCTGATGGTTGTTGTGTAGTAACTGTTGTTGATCCTGGTGGTGTGAGTGAAGTTATCCACACCAGTTCAGGAGCCTGATGGTTGTTGTGTAGTAACTGTTCCTGAACCTGGTGGTGTGAGTGAATTTATCCACACCGGTTCAGGAGCCTGACGGTTGTGTAGTGACTGTTCCTGAACCTGGTGGTGTGAGTGAAGTTATCCACACCGGTTCAGGAGCCTGACGGTTGTGTAGTAACTGTTCCTGAACCTGGTGGTGTGAGTGAAGTTATCCACACCGGTTCAGGAGCCTGATGGTTGTTGTGTAGTAACTGTTCCTGAACCTGGTGGTGTGAGTGAAGTTATCCACACCAGTTCAGGAGCCTGATGATGGTTGTGTAGTAACTGTTCCTGAACCTGGTGGTGTGAGTGAAGTTATCCACACCGGTTCAGGAGCCTGACGGTTGTTGTGTAGTAACTGTTCCTGAACCTGGTGGTGTGAGTGAAGTTATCCACACTGGTTCAGGAGCCTGATGGTTGTTGTGTAGTAACTGTTCCTGAACCTGGTGGTGTGAGTGAAGTTATCCACACCGGTTCAGGAGCCTGATGGTTGTTGTGTAGTAACTGTTCCTGAACCTGGTGGTGTGAGTGAAGTTATCCACACCGGTTCAAGAGCCTGATGGTTGTGTAGTAACTGTTCCTGAACCTGGTGGTGTGAGTGAAGTTATCCACACTGGTTCAGGAGCCTGATGGTTGTGTAGTAACTGTTCCTGAACCTGGTGGTGTGAGTGAAGTTATCCACACCGGTTCAGGAGCCTGATGGTTGTGTAGTAACTGTTCCTGAACCTGGTGGTGTGAGTGAAGTTATCCACACTGGTTCAGGAGCCTAATGGTTGTTGTGTAGTAACTGTTCCTGAACCTGGTGGTGTGAGTGAAGTTATCCACACCGGTTCAAGAGCCTGATGGTTGTGTAGTAACTGTTCCTGAACCTGGTGGTGTGAGTGAAGTTATCCACACCGGTTCAGGAGCCTGACGGTTGTGTAGTAACTGTTCCTGAACCTGGTGGTGTGAGTGAAGTTATCCACACCGGTTCAGGAGCCTGATGGTTGTTGTGTAGTAACTGTTCCTGAACCTGGTGGTGTGAGTGAAGTTATCCACACCGGTTCAGGAGCCTGATGGTTGATGTGTAGTAACTGTTCCTGAACCTGGTGGTGTGAGTGAAGTTATCCACACCGGTTCAGGAGCCTGATGGTTGATGTGTAGTAACTGTTCCTGAACCTGGTGGTGTGAGTGAAGTTATCCACACCGGTTCAGGAGCCTGACGGTTGTTGTATAGTAACTGTTCCTGAACCTGGTGGTGTGAGTGAAGTTATCCTCACCGGTTCAGGAGCCTGATGGTTGATGTGTAGTAACTGTTCCTGAACCTGGTGGTGTGAGTGAAGTTATCCACACCGGTTCAGGAGCCTGATGGTTGATGTGTAGTAACTGCTCCTGAACCTGGTGGTGTGAGTGAAGTTATCCACACCGGTTCAAGAGCCTGATGGTTGTGTAGTAACTGTTCCTGAACCTGGTGGTGTGAGTGAAGTTATCCACACTGGTTCAGGAGCCTGATGGTTGTTGTGTAGTAACTGTTCGTGAACCTGGTGGTGTGAGTGAAGTTATCCACACCGGTTCAGGAGCCTGACGGTTGTGTAGTAACTGTTCCTGAACCTGGTGGTGTGAGTGAAGTTATCCACACCGGTTCAAGAGCCTGATGGTTGTGTAGTAACTGTTCCTGAACCTGGTGGTGTGAGTGAAGTTATCCACACCGGTTCAGGAGCCTGACGGTTGTGTAGTAACTGTTCCTGAACCTGGTGGTGTGAGTGAAGTTATCCACACCGGTTCAGGAGCCTGATGGTTGTTGTGTAGTAACTGTTCCTGAACCTGGTGGTGTGAGTGAAGTTATCCACACCGGTTCAGGAGCCTGATGGTTGATGTGTAGTAACTGTTCCTGAACCTGGTGGTGTGAGTGAAGTTATCCACACCGGTTCAGGAGCCTGATGGTTGATGTGTAGTAACTGTTCCTGAACCTGGTGGTGTGGGTGAAGTTATCCACACCGGTTCAGGAGCCTGACGGTTGTGTAGTAACTGTTCCTGAACCTGGTGGTGTGAGTGAAGTTATCCACACCGGTTCAAGAGCCTGATGGTTGTGTAGTAACTGTTCCTGAACCTGGTGGTGTGAGTGAAGTTATCCACACCGGTTCAGGAGCCTGATGGTTGATGTGTAGTAACTGTTCCTGAACCTGGTGGTGTGGGTGAAGTTATCCACACCGGTTCAGGAGCCTGACGGTTGTGTAGTAACTGTTCCTGAACCTGGTGGTGTGAGTGAAGTTATCCACACCGGTTCAAGAGCCTGATGGTTGTGTAGTAACTGTTCCTGAACCTGGTGGTGTGAGTGAAGTTATCCACACCGGTTCAGGAGCCTGATGGTAGTTGTGTAGTAACTGTTCCTGAACCTGGTGGTGTGAGTGAAGTTATCCACACCGGTTCAGGAGCCTGATGGTTGTTGTGTAGTAACTGTTCCTGAACCTGGTGGTGTGAGTGAAGTTATCCACACTGGTTCAGGAGCCTGATGGTTGTTGTGTAGTAACTGTTCCTGAACCTGGTGGTGTGAGTGAAGTTATCCACACCGGTTCAGGAGCCTGACGGTTGTGTAGTAACTGTTCCTGAACCTGGTGGTGTGAGTGAAGTTATCCACACTGGTTCAGGAGCCTGATGGTTGTTGTGTAGTAACTGTTCCTGAACCTGGTGGTGTGAGTGAAGTTATCCACACCGGTTCAGAAGTCTGATGGTTGTGTAGTAACTGTTCCTGTGGATCAGGAGTCTGATGGTTGTGTAGTAACTGTTCCTGAACCTGGTGGTGTGAGTGAAGTTATCCACACCGGTTCAGGAGCCTGAAGGTTGTGTAGTAACTGTTCCTGAACCTGGTGGTGTGAGTGAAGTTATCCACACCGGTTCAGGAGCCTGACGGTTGTTGTGTAGTAACTGTTCCTGAACCTGGTGGTGTGAGTGAAGTTATCCACACTGGTTCAGGAGCCTGATGGTTGTGTAGTAACTGTTCCTGAACCTGGTGGTGTGAGTGAATTTATCCACATCGGTTCAGGAGCCTGATGGTTGTGTAGTAACTGTTCCTGAACCTGGTGGTGTGGATGTGAGGATCCTATATTTCCTTCCCAATGGCAACTAGTCCTGGGGCATTGGTGTTTCCGTAAGAGGCTGAAAGCAACCAGTCAGACTCTCCAATCTGCACCCGGAGAAGTTAGTCAAAGTTTTTGATGAGTTGCTAAATCTGTGCAAGCTTCTAAAAACTTAGATATTTCAAATATTTTTCTATCTCCACTTGCAGACCTTATGATTTCACATGCGGATTTACTCATGTTCTGATTTGACGCAAGTGACGCGTGTTGCTGTATGTTTTGGTGCACCCATGACAAGTAAAGAAGTTAGTAACTCTTCGGGGTGATTGACATGTTCGTGGCCTAAGGTAGAAGGAGATGAGTTATTAACTGTGAGTGTGTGTGTGTGTGTGTGTGTGTGAGTGTGTGTGTGTGTGTGAGTGTGTGTGTGTGTGTGTGTGTGTGTGTGTGTGTGTGTGAGTGTGTGTGAGTGTGTGTGTGTGTCTGTGTGTGTGTGTGTGTGTGTGAGTGTGTGTGTGTGTCTGTGTGTGTGTGTGTGAGTGTGTGTGTGTGTATGTGTGTGTGTGTATGTGTGTGTGTGTGTCTGTGTATGTGTGTTTGTGTGTGTGTATATGTGTGTGTGTGTCTGCATTTTGTGAGTGTGTGTGTGTGTGTGTGTGTGTGTGTGTGTGTCTGGATTTCCAACATCTGCAGAATCTCCTGCTAGCTTATTATCTATCCAACCCATTCATCAATGTCTTTGACTAATTAGGGTCTTTCATTTGATAAAAGGTAAATGCAAGCAGGCTGGATGAGGCTATAACTGAGGGTCATGAGTGAAGGGTTAAGTGGAACCGGAGGTTGAACTTCTTCTCTCAGAGTGAGTGGAACCAGCTCCCGGTAGAAGTGGTGGATGTGGGACCAATTTCAACATTGAAGAAAAGTTTGGCTAGGTACATGGATGGGAGGTGTTAGTAGGGCTATGGTCTGGGTGCAGGTCGATGGCACGAGGCAGATTAGATGGGCCGAAGGTCCTGATTCCCTGCTGCAGTGTTCTGTGACGTGAAGGTGCTGTTTGAAACAGGAGATGAGGGAAGTTCAAACTCAGGAGTTCACGGCCTTTCTAAGCAAGTGGGTGAAAGGCTGTCTTTATTGTGGACAAGTTCCAGGCCTTTGGAGATGGCTGGCCGATATCAAATGCCAGAAGTGAGCAGTGAGCTCCCGCATTCCTCGCGTCCCCCCCACCCCCAGGCTTGGGTCAAATTGTTCCAATGTGCGACTGGAAGCGAACCCACGTGCAGGACACAGACACGGAAGTGTGTCTGTAACGGAAGTGTGTTTATTAATAGTGGCCAGGAGAACTGGAAAGTGAAGATGAGATGCTTATGAGAACGTAAATGCTGAACAATAAACTGGAGGAGCTGGACTCGGACATGGAACCTGGACTTGGATTTGGACATGGACTTGGAACCTGGACTCGGACTTGGACACGGAACCTGGACTTGGAACCTGGACTTGGACATGGAACCTGGACTTGGACATGGAACCTGGACTTGGACACGGAACCTGGACTTGGACTTGGAACCTGGACTTGGAACCTGGACTTGGAACCTGGACTCGGACTTGGACACGGAACCTGGACTTGGACTTGGACACGGAACCTGGACTTGGAACCTGGACTTGGACATGGAACCTGGACTTGGACATGGAACCTGGACTTGGACACGGAACCTGGACTTGGACTTGGAACCTGGACTTGGACACGGAACCTGGACTTGGACATGGAACCTGGACTTGGACATGGAACCTGGACCTGGACATGGAACCCGGACTCGGACTTGGAACCTGGACTTGGACTTGGATATGGAACCTGGACTCGGACACAGAACCTGGACTTGGACTTGGAACCTGGACTTGGACTCGGTCATGGAACCTGGACTTGGACACGGAACTGGACTTGGACATGGAACCTGGACTTGGACATGGAACCTGGACTTGGACATGGACTTGGAACCTGGACTTGGACTTGGATATGGAACCTGGACTCGGACACGGAACCTGGACTTGGGACACAGAACCTGGACTTGGACATGGAACCTGGACTTGGACATGGAACCTGGACTTGGACTTGGACATGGAACCTGGACTTGGACATGGAACCTGGACTTGGACACGGAACCTGGACTTGGACATGGAACCTGGACTTGGACACGGAACCTGGACTTGGACTCGGCCATGGAACCTGGACTTGGACATGGAACCTGGACTTGGACTTGGACATGGAACCTGGACTTGGACATGGAACCTGGACTTGGACACGGAACCTGGACTTGGACATGGAACCTGGACTTGGACACGGAACCTGGACTTGGACTCGGCCATGGAACCTGGACTTGGACATGGAACCTGGACTTGGACACAGAACCTGGACTTGCACTTGGACATGGAACCTGGACTTGGACACAGAACCTGGATTTGGACACGGAACCTGGACTCGGACTCGGCCATGGAACCTGGACTTGGACATGGAACCTGGACTTGGACACAGAACCTGGACATGGACTTGGGACTTGGAACCTGGACTTGGACACAGAACCTGGACATGGACTTGGACTTGGAACCTGGACTTGGACACAGAACCTGGACATGGACTTGGACTTGGAACCTGGACTTGGAACCTGGACTTGGACATGGAACCTGGACTTGGACTCGGTCATGGAACCTGGACTTGGACACGGAACCTGGACTTGGACATGGAACCTGGACTTGGACACGGAACCTGGACTTGGACTCGGCCATGGAACCTGGACTTGGACATGGAACCTGGACTTGGACACAGAACCTGGACTTGGACTTGGACATGGACTTGGAACCTGGACTTGGACTTGGATATGGAACCTGGACTCGGACACGGAACCTGGACTTGGACACAGAACCTGGACTTGGACATGGAACCTGGACTTGGACATGGAACCTGGACTTGGACACGGAACCTGGACTTGGACATGGAACCTGGACTTGGACACGGAACCTGGACTTGGACATGGAACCTGGACTTGGACATGGAACCTGGACTTGGACACAGAACCTGGACTTGGACTTGGACATGGAACCTGGACTTGGACACAGAACCTGGACTTGGACTTGGACATGGAACCTGGACTTGGACACAGAACCTGGACTTGGACACGGAACCTGGACTCGGACACGGCCATGGAACCTGGACTTGGACATGGAACCTGGACTTGGACACAGAACCTGGACATGGACTTGGACTTGGAATCTGGACTTGGACACGGAACCTAGACTTGGACTTGGAACCTGGACTTGGACACGGAACCTGGACTTGGACATGGAACCTGGACTTGGACATGGAACCTGGACCTGGACATGGAACCCGGACTCGGACTTGGAACCTGGACTTGGACTTGGATATGGAACCTGGACTCGGACACAGAACCTGGACTTGGACTTGGAACCTGGACTTGGACTCGGTCATGGAACCTGGACTTGGACACGGAACCTGGACTTGGACATGGAACCTGGACTTGGACATGGAACCTGGACTTGGACATGGACTTGGAACCTGGACTTGGACTTGGATATGGAACCTGGACTCGGACACGGAACCTGGACTTGGACACAGAACCTGGACTTGGACATGGAACCTGGACTTGGACATGGAACCTGGACTTGGACACGGAACCTGGACTTGGACATGGAACCTGGACTTGGACACGGAACCTGGACTTGGACATGGAACCTGGACTTGGACATGGAACCTGGACTTGGACACAGAACCTGGACTTGGACTTGGACATGGAACCTGGACTTGGACACAGAACCTGGACATGGACTTGGACTTGGAACCTGGACTTGGACACGGAACCTGGACTTGGGCTTGGAACCTGGACGGACACGGAACCTGGACTTGGACATGGAACCTGGACTTGGACATGGAACCTGGACCTGGACATGGAACCCGGACTCGGACTTGGAACCTGGACTTGGACTTGGATATGGAACCTGGACTCGGACACAGAACCTGGACTTGGACTTGGAACCTGGACTTGGACTCGGTCATGGAACCTGGACTTGGACACGGAACCTGGACTTGGACATGGAACCTGGACTTGGACATGGAACCTGGACTTGGACATGGACTTGGAACCTGGACTTGGACCTGGATATGGAACCTGGACTCGGACACGGAACCTGGACTTGGACACAGAACCTGGACTTGGACATGGAACCTGGACTTGGACATGGAACCTGGACTTGGACTTGGACATGGAACCTGGACTTGGACATGGAACCTGGACTTGGACACGGAACCTGGACTTGGACATGGAACCTGGACTTGGACACGGAACCTGGACTTGGACTCGGCCATGGAACCTGGACTTGGACATGGAACCTGGACTTGGACATGGAACCTGGACCTGGACATGGAACCCGGACTCGGACTTGGAACCTGGACTTGGACTTGGATATGGAACCTGGACTCGGACACAGAACCTGGACTTGGACTTGGAACCTGGACTTGGACTCGGTCATGGAACCTGGACTTGGACACGGAACCTGGACTTGGACATGGAACCTGGACTTGGACATGGAACCTGGACTTGGACATGGACTTGGAACCTGGACTTGGACTTGGATATGGAACCTGGACTCGGACACGGAACCTGGACTTGGACACAGAACCTGGACTTGGACATGGAACCTGGACTTGGACATGGAACCTGGACTTGGACACGGAACCTGGACTTGGACATGGAACCTGGACTTGGACACGGAACCTGGACTTGGACATGGAACCTGGACTTGGACATGGAACCTGGACTTGGACACAGAACCTGGACTTGGACTTGGACATGGAACCTGGACTTGGACACAGAACCTGGACATGGACTTGGACTTGGAACCTGGACTTGGACACGGAACCTGGACTTGGGCTTGGAACCTGGACGGACACGGAACCTGGACTTGGACATGGAACCTGGACTTGGACATGGAACCTGGACCTGGACATGGAACCCGGACTCGGACTTGGAACCTGGACTTGGACTTGGATATGGAACCTGGACTCGGACACAGAACCTGGACTTGGACTTGGAACCTGGACTTGGACTCGGTCATGGAACCTGGACTTGGACACGGAACCTGGACTTGGACATGGAACCTGGACTTGGACATGGAACCTGGACTTGGACATGGACTTGGAACCTGGACTTGGACCTGGATATGGAACCTGGACTCGGACACGGAACCTGGACTTGGACACAGAACCTGGACTTGGACATGGAACCTGGACTTGGACATGGAACCTGGACTTGGACTTGGACATGGAACCTGGACTTGGACATGGAACCTGGACTTGGACACGGAACCTGGACTTGGACATGGAACCTGGACTTGGACACGGAACCTGGACTTGGACTCGGCCATGGAACCTGGACTTGGACATGGAACCTGGACTTGGACACAGAACCTGGACTTGGACTTGGACATGGAACCTGGACTTGGACACAGAACCTGGACTTGGACACGGAACCTGGACTCGGACTCGGCCATGGAACCTGGACTTGGACATGGAACCTGGACTTGGACACAGAACCTGGACCTGGACTTGGACTTGGAACCTGGACTTGGATATGGACACGAGGCCACAGGACCAAACAAAGACAGACAAGTCATGTCTCGGCTGGGAGTAAGGGCAAATGGCAGCTGAACCCAGCCGGCCACGGGAACGACAGAATTCTCAAAGCAAGCCCAGGCACAGAAGCAAGTTAGAGTCCAGCATGCTCGGTGGCCCGGAACGTGCATTGCCCAACCGCCCAGCAGACGGGGCAGCCCCGAGTAGATGCAAGCTGGAGTTTTTATACTCCTGGTTCAGATGAAAATCAGGTGCCCAAATCAAGGAGCCCAGTAAGAGACGGGGGAGAAGGAAGTGTACAGAAATGAGGAGTCAGTGGACTGGACCGTGAGACAAACACCCGACCCCAGAGCCAATCTCTTCGTGCGCAGTTACCAAGACACTGATCTTTGCCGAAGGGAATTTGCTACCATCGCCATTCCAAACAGACCTGCGTGGGTCCTGTCAAGACCAAGTACAGCAATGGCCCCCCGATTGTTGTGAGGAGCTAACAGTGCATTTCCCACCGACAACGTGAAGCGGGGTTTTACAACCGGGCCAGAGTTTGGCTAGTTCAGATGAGTGGGACTGGGGAGCTGTTTCCAGAATCTCACAGTGGCTGAATCGCTTGGAGTGAAAGGTGATTGCTCGTCCTCTTGTCACTTTCTCCCTATCAAACTCTCCCTCTCCATCTTCCTCTCCCTCTCTTACCACACCCTCTCTCCCTCTCTCTCTTCGGATGAGTGGGACTGGGGAGCTGTTTCCAGAATCTCAGAGTGGCTGAATCGCTTGGAGTGAAAGGTGTTTGCTCGTCCTCTTGTCACTTTCTCCCTATCAAACTCTCCCTCTCCATCTTCCTCTCCCTCTCTTACCACACCCTCTCTCCCTCTCTCTCTTCAGATGAGTGGGACTGGGGAGCTGTTTCCAGAATCTCACAGTGGCTGAATCGCTTGGAGTGAAAGGTGTTTGCTCGTCCTCTTGTCACTTTCTCCCTATCAAACTCTCCCTCTCCATCTTCCTCTCCCTCTCTTACCACACCCTCTCTCCCTCTCTCTCTTCAGATGAGTGGGACTGGGGAGCTGTTTTCAGAATCTCAGAGTGACTGAATCGCTTACAGTGAAAGGTGATGACTAAAGTCGTTTGCACTCTACCCCTGTCAAACTCTCCCTGTCTTTCCCCCGCCCTCTCTCGCCTTCTCTTCTCATGAGTGAGACAGAGGAGCTGATTAGCCAATTTCACAATGACTGAATCCCTCGGAGTGATTGCTGAAGTCTTGCTCCTCCCCCTTCTCTCTCACTACCTCGCTCTCCCTTTAATTCTTCCTCTCCCTCTCCTTCTCAGTCTCTACCTCTGTCCTCCTTTGCTCCCTTCCTCACCCTCACCATCTCTCGCTCCCTCATTCTCTCCCTATCCATTTCCTACTTCCTCTCTATTGTTCTTCGTTCTCTCCCTCATTCTCACCCCCAGCCCTCTCTCTCTCTCTCTCTCTCTCTCTCTCTCTCTCTCTCTCTCTCTCTCTCTCTCTCTCTCTCTCATCCCCTCTCACCCTTTCCCACTCCCTGTCCCTCCCTTCTCCTCACTACTTTTCTCCAGAAGCTTGGCTGCATCACCACAGCCCCACCCGGCTTTCTGAAAGGCCAAAATAAGGCAGATCTGGCAAGGGTATTTCTTGGGGGGTGGGGGGGGGGGTCTAGGACAAGAGGGCACAGCCTCCGAAGAGAAGGGTCCATTTGGAGCAGAGATAAGGAGGATTTTCCTTAACCGGAGTGATTATGCTGGCGTCATTCAATGTTTGTAGTGAGATGCTGAAGATGTTCTATCGGTCAGTTGTGGAGAGCGCCCTCTTCTTTGTGGTGGCGTGCTGGGGAGGCAGCATTAAGAAGAGGGACGCCTCACGTCTTAATAAGCTGGTAAGGAAGGCGGGCTCTGCTGTGGGCACAGAACTGGAGAGTATGACATCGGTGGCAGAGCGGAGGGCGCTGAGTAGGCTACGGTCAATCATGGAAAACCCGGAACATTCTCTGCACAGCACCATCCAGAGACGGAGAAGCAGCTTCAGCGGCAGGTTGCTGTCAATGCAATGCTCCTCAGACAGGATGAAGAGATCATTACTCCCCAACGCCATTCAGCTCTACAATTCAACCACCAGGGGCAAGACATGTTAAAGTGCCGGGGTTAGGACTGAGCTTAAGTTGCCACTCAATGCACTTTAGTAAACTATTTAAGAACTTTTTTAAAAGCTATTTATTAATGCTTTTTGGGAGGGTGATTTTAGATGCATATCATATTTATACTGAGTTAAATACTGTATGTAATTAGTTTTGCTACAGTAAGTGTATAGGACACCGGAAAAATGTTGAGTTTCCCCTTGGGGATGAATAAAGTATCTATCTATCTAGCTGTGGAATTCAATGCCATCTGTGGAGGCCAAGTATTTTTAAAACCGAAGGTAGTGGGTACCTAACTAATCAAAGGTTACGGGAAGATGACAGGAGAACGGGGTTGAGGGGGTATTAACTCAGCTATAAAGGAATGGTGGGGGAGACTCCCTGTGCCAATTGCATAAATCCGTTCCTACGGTTAATGGCGTTATCTGTGGGTTTTAAAAACCCGATTCAAGATGTCTGGAGATGGACAGGAGGGAACAGGTGGCACAGGTTGACAGCTGGTCAGATCGACATGAACATCTGAAAGCGAAGTTTACATCTGAATTTATGTATGATTTCCATCTCCCGACGGACTCCCCTCCGGCCCTGACCTCTCCACACAAGCGTGTGGAGCACCATGTTTCCTAATGTTGGCTGTCAAAACAAATGTACTCATCCTGGAGAAGCTGCCTCAAGTACCCTCTGATGTTGATCTGTGAGGATTCAGAGGGGAAGATTCAGATCCTGTCTACATAGAAATATACTCGTCTCCGAGTGAATCTCCAGAATTCCTACCGATCGATCTGTGAGGATTCAGAGGGGGAAGATTCAGATCCTCTCTACATTGAAATATACTCGTCTCCGAGTGAATCTCCAGAATTCCTACCGATCGATCTGTGAGGATTCACAGGGGAAGATTCAGATCCTCTCTACATTGAAATATACTCGTCTCTGAGTGAATCTCCAGAATTCCTACTGATCGATCTGTGAGGATTCACAGGGGGAAGATCCTGTCTACATTGAAATATACTCGACTCTGAGTGAATCTCCAGAATTCCTACCGATCGATCTGTGAGGATTCACGGGGGAAGATTCAGAATCTGTCTACATAGAAATATACTCGACTCTGAGTGAATCTCCAGAATTCCTACCGATCGATCTGTAAGGATTCACGGGGGAAGATTCAGATCCTCTCTACATAGAAATATACTCGACTCTGAGTGAATCTCCAGAATTCTTACCGATCGATCTGTGAGGATTCACGGGGGAAGATTCAGATCCTCTCTACATAGAAATATACTCGACTCCGAGTGAATCTCCAGAATTCCTACCGATCGATCTGTGAGGATTCACAGGGGAAGATTCAGATCCTGTCTACATAGAAATATACTCGTCTCTGAGTGAATCTCCAGAATTCCTACCGATCGATCTGTGAGGATTCACAGGGGAAGATTCAGATCCTCTCTACATAGAAATATACACGTCTCTGAGTGAATCTCCAGAATTCCTACCGATCGATCTGTGAGGATTCACAGGGGGAAGATTCAGATCCTCTCTACATTGAAATATACTCGTCTCTGAGTGAATCTCCAGAATTCCTACCGATCGATCTGTGAGGATTCACGGGGGGAAGATTCAGATCCTGTCTACATAGAAATATACTCGACTCTGAGTGAATCTCCAGAATTCTTACCGATCGATCTGTGAGGATTCACAGGGGAAGATTCAGATCGTGTCTACATTGAAATATACTTGTCTCCGAGTGAATCTCCAGAATTCTTACCGATCGATCTGTGAGGATTCACAGGGGGAAGATCCTGTCTACATTGAAATATACTCGACTCTGAGTGAATCTCCAGAATTCCTACCGATCGATCTGTGAGGATTCACAGGGGAAGATTCAGATCCTGTCTACATTGAAATATACTTGTCTCCGAGTGAATCTCCAGAATTCTTACCGATCGATCTGTGAGGATTCACAGGGGGAAGATCCTGTCTACATTGAAATATACTCGACTCTGAGTGAATCTCCAGAATTCCTACCGATCGATCTGTGAGGATTCACAGGGGAAGATTCAGATCCTGTCTACATTGAAATATACTCGACTCTGAGTGAATCTCCAGAATTCCTACTGATCGATCTGTGAGGATTCACGGGGGAAGATTCAGAATCTGTCTACATTGAAATATACTCGTCTCCGAGTGAATCTCCAGAATTCCTACTGACCGATCTGTGAGGATTCACGGGGGAAGATTCAGAATCTGTCTACATTGAAATATACTCGTCTCCGAGTGAATCTCCAGAATTCCTACTGACCGATCTGTGAGGATTCACGGGGGAAGATTCAGAATCTGTCTACATTGAAATATACTCGTCTGAGTGAATCTCCAGAATTCCTACTGATCGATCTGTGAGGATTCACAGGGGGAAGATTCAGATCCTGTCTGCATTGAAATATACTCGACTCTGAGTGAATCTCCAGAATTCCTACCGATCGATCTGTGAGGATTCACAGGGGAAGATTCAGATCCTGACTACATAGAAATATACTCGACTCTGAGTGAATCTCCAGAATTCCTACCGATCGATCTGTGAGGATTGACAGGGGAAGATTCAGATCCTGTCTACATTGAAATATACTCGACTCTGAGTGAATCTCCAGAATTCCTACCGATCGATCTGTGAGGATTGACAGGGGGAAGATTCAGATCCTGTCTACATTGAACTATACTCGACTCTGAGTGAATCTCCAGAATTCCTACCGATCGATCTGTGAGGATTCACGGGGGAAGATTCAGATCCTGTCTACATAGAAATATACTCGACTCTGAGTGAATCTCCAGAATTCCTACCGATCGATCTGTGAGGATTCACAGGGGAAGATTCAGATCCTCTCTACATTGAAATATACTCGACTCTGAGTGAATCTCCAGAATTCCTACTGATCGATCTGTGAGGATTCACGGGGGAAGATTCAGATCCTGTCTACATTGAAATATACTCGTCTCCGAGTGAATCTCCAGAATTCCTACCGATCGATCTGTGAGGATTCACAGGGGAAGATTCAGATCCTCTCTACATTGAAATATACTCGACTCTGAGTGAATCTCCAGAATTCCTACTGATCGATCTGTGAGGATTCACGGGGGAAGATTCAGATCCTGTCTACATTGAAATATACTCGTCTCCGAGTGAATCTCCAGAATTCCTACCGATCGATCTGTGAGGATTCACAGGGGAAGATTCAGATCCTCTCTACATTGAAATATACTCGACTCTGAGTGAATCTCCAGAATTCCTACTGATCGATCTGTGAGGATTCACGGGGGAAGATTCAGATCCTGTCTACATTGAAATATACTCGACTCTGAGTGAATCTCCAGAATTATTACCGATCGATCTGTGAGGATTCACGGGGGAAGATTCAGATCCTGTCTGCATTGAAATATACTCGTCTCTGAGTGAATCTCCAGAATTCCTACCGATCGATCTGTGAGGATTCACAGGGGAAGATTCAGATCCTCTCTACATTGAAATATACTCGACTCTGAGTGAATCTCCAGAATTCCTACCGATCGATCTGTGAGGATTCACAGGGGAAGATTCAGATCCTGTCTACATTGAAATATACTCGACTCTGAGTGAATCTCCAGAATTCCTACCGATCGATCTGTGAGGATTCACAGGGGAAGATTCAGATCCTCTCTACATTGA
The DNA here is from genome assembly GCF_030144855.1 of Hypanus sabinus. NCBI lineage: Eukaryota > Metazoa > Chordata > Chondrichthyes > Myliobatiformes > Dasyatidae > Hypanus > Hypanus sabinus. The sequence continues at coordinate 207,093 of NW_026781570.1, read as the reverse complement.
AATATACTCGACTCTGAGTGAATCTCCAGAATTCCTACCGATCGATCTGTGAGGATTCACAGGGGAAGATTCAGATCCTCTCTACATTGAAATATACTCGTCTCTGAGTGAATCTCCAGAATTCCTACCGATCGATCTGTGAGGATTCACGGGGGAAGATTCAGATCCTGTCTACATTGAAATATACTCGACTCTGAGTGAATCTCCAGAATTCCTACCGATCGATCTGTGAGGATTCACAGGGGAAGTTTCAGATCCTCTCTACATTGAAATATACTCGACTCTGAGTGAATCTCCAGAATTCCTACTGATCGATCTGTGAGGATTCACGGGGGAAGATTCAGATCCTCTCTACATTGAAATATACTTGACTCTGAGTGAATCTCCAGAATTCCTACCGATCGATCTGTGAGGATTCACGGGGGAAGATTCAGATCCTCTCTACATAGAAATCTACTCGTCTCTGAGTGAATCTCCAGAATTCCTACTGATCGATCTGTGAGGATGCACGGGGGAAGATTCAGATTCTGTCTACATTGAAATATACTCGTCTCTGAGCGAATCTCCAGAATTCCTACCGATCGATCTGTGAGGATTCACAGGGGAAGATTCAGATCCTCTCTACATTGAAATATACTCGACTCTGAGTGAATCTCCAGAATTCCTACTGATCGATCTGTGAGGATTCACGGGGGAAGATTCAGATCCTCTCTACATTGAAATATACTCGACTCTGAGTGAATCTCCAGAATTCCTACCGATCGATCTGTGAGGATTCACGGGGGAAGATTCAGATCCTCTCTACATAGAAATCTACTCGTCTCTGAGTGAATCTCCAGAATTCCTACCGATCGATCTGTGAGGATTCACGGGGGAAGATTCAGATCCTCTCTACATAGAAATCTACTCGTCTCTGAGTGAATCTCCAGAATTCCTACCGATCGATCTGTGAGGATTCACAGGGGAAGATTCAGATCCTGTCTACATTGAAATATACTCGACTCTGAGTGAATCTCCAGAATTCCTACCGATCGATCTGTGAGGATTCACAGGGGAAGATTCAGATCCTCTCTACATTGAAATATACTCGACTCTGAGTGAATCTCCAGAATTCCTACCGATCGATCTGTGAGGATTGACAGGGGAAGATTCAGATCCTCTCTACATTGAAATATACTCGTCTCTGAGTGAATCTCCAGAATTCCTACCGATCGATCTGTGAGGATTCACGGGGGAAGATTCAGATCCTGTCTACATTGAAATATACTCGACTCTGAGTGAATCTCCAGAATTCCTACCGATCGATCTGTGAGGATTCACAGGGGAAGATTCAGATCCTCTCTACATTGAAATATACTCGACTCTGAGTGAATCTCCAGAATTCCTACTGATCGATCTGTGAGGATTCACGGGGGAAGATTCAGATCCTCTCTACATTGAAATATACTTGACTCTGAGTGAATCTCCAGAATTCCTACCGATCGATCTGTGAGGATTCACGGGGGAAGATTCAGATCCTCTCTACATAGAAATCTACTCGTCTCTGAGTGAATCTCCAGAATTCCTACTGATCGATCTGTGAGGATGCACGGGGGAAGATTCAGATTCTGTCTACATTGAAATATACTCGTCTCTGAGCGAATCTCCAGAATTCCTACCGATCGATCTGTGAGGATTCACAGGGGGAAGATTCAGATCCTCTCTGCATTGAAATATACTCGTCTCCGAGTGAATCTCCAGAATTCCTACCGATCGATCTGTGAGGATTCAGAGGGGGAAGATTCAGATCCTGTCTACATTGAAATATACTCGTCTCCGAGTGAATCTCCAGAATTCCTACCGATCGATCTGTGAGGATTCACAGGGGAAGATTCAGATCCTCTCTACATTGAAATATACTCGTCTCTGAGTGAATCTCCAGAATTCCTACTGATCGATCTGTGAGGATTCACAGGGGGAAGATCCTGTCTACATTGAAATATACTCGACTCTGAGTGAATCTCCAGAATTCCTACCGATCGATCTGTGAGGATTCACAGGGGAAGATTCAGATCCTCTCTACATTGAAATATACTCGACTCTGAGTGAATCTCCAGAATTCCTACTGATCGATCTGTGAGGATTCACGGGGGGAAGATTCAGATCCTGTCTACATAGAAATATACTCGACTCTGAGTGAATCTCCAGAATTCTTACCGATCGATCTGTGAGGATTCACAGGGGAAGATTCAGATCGTGTCTACATTGAAATATACTTGTCTCCGAGTGAATCTCCAGAATTCTTACCGATCGATCTGTGAGGATTCACAGGGGGAAGATCCTGTCTACATTGAAATATACTCGACTCTGAGTGAATCTCCAGAATTCCTACCGATCGATCTGTGAGGATTCACAGGGGAAGATTCAGATCCTGTCTACATTGAAATATACTTGTCTCCGAGTGAATCTCCAGAATTCTTACCGATCGATCTGTGAGGATTCACAGGGGGAAGATCCTGTCTACATTGAAATATACTCGACTCTGAGTGAATCTCCAGAATTCCTACCGATCGATCTGTGAGGATTCACAGGGGAAGATTCAGATCCTGTCTACATTGAAATATACTCGACTCTGAGTGAATCTCCAGAATTCCTACTGATCGATCTGTGAGGATTCACGGGGGAAGATTCAGAATCTGTCTACATTGAAATATACTCGTCTCCGAGTGAATCTCCAGAATTCCTACTGACCGATCTGTGAGGATTCACGGGGGAAGATTCAGAATCTGTCTACATTGAAATATACTCGTCTCCGAGTGAATCTCCAGAATTCCTACTGACCGATCTGTGAGGATTCACGGGGGAAGATTCAGAATCTGTCTACATTGAAATATACTCGTCTGAGTGAATCTCCAGAATTCCTACTGATCGATCTGTGAGGATTCACAGGGGGAAGATTCAGATCCTGTCTGCATTGAAATATACTCGACTCTGAGTGAATCTCCAGAATTCCTACCGATCGATCTGTGAGGATTCACAGGGGAAGATTCAGATCCTGACTACATAGAAATATACTCGACTCTGAGTGAATCTCCAGAATTCCTACCGATCGATCTTTGAGGATTGACAGGGGAAGATTCAGATCCTGTCTACATTGAAATATACTCGACTCTGAGTGAATCTCCAGAATTCCTACCGATCGATCTGTGAGGATTGACAGGGGGAAGATTCAGATCCTGTCTACATTGAAATATACTCGACTCTGAGTGAATCTCCAGAATTCCTACCGATCGATCTGTGAGGATTCACGGGGGAAGATTCAGATCCTGTCTACATAGAAATATACTCGACTCTGAGTGAATCTCCAGAATTCCTACCGATCGATCTGTGAGGATTCACAGGGGAAGATTCAGATCCTCTCTACATTGAAATATACTCGACTCTGAGTGAATCTCCAGAATTCCTACTGATCGATCTGTGAGGATTCACGGGGGAAGATTCAGATCCTGTCTACATTGAAATATACTCGTCTCCGAGTGAATCTCCAGAATTCCTACCGATCGATCTGTGAGGATTCACAGGGGAAGATTCAGATCCTCTCTACATTGAAATATACTCGACTCTGAGTGAATCTCCAGAATTCCTACTGATCGATCTGTGAGGATTCACGGGGGAAGATTCAGATCCTGTCTACATTGAAATATACTCGACTCTGAGTGAATCTCCAGAATTATTACCGATCGATCTGTGAGGATTCACGGGGGAAGATTCAGATCCTGTCTGCATTGAAATATACTCGTCTCTGAGTGAATCTCCAGAATTCCTACCGATCGATCTGTGAGGATTCACAGGGGAAGATTCAGATCCTCTCTACATTGAAATATACTCGACTCTGAGTGAATCTCCAGAATTCCTACCGATCGATCTGTGAGGATTCACAGGGGAAGATTCAGATCCTGTCTACATTGAAATATACTCGACTCTGAGTGAATCTCCAGAATTCCTACCGATCGATCTGTGAGGATTCACAGGGGAAGATTCAGATCCTCTCTACATTGAAATATACTCGACTCTGAGTGAATCTCCAGAATTCCTACCGATCGATCTGTGAGGATTCACAGGGGAAGATTCAGATCCTCTCTACATTGAAATATACTCGTCTCTGAGTGAATCTCCAGAATTCCTACCGATCGATCTGTGAGGATTCACGGGGGAAGATTCAGATCCTGTCTACATTGAAATATACTCGACTCTGAGTGAATCTCCAGAATTCCTACCGATCGATCTGTGAGGATTCACAGGGGAAGATTCAGATCCTCTCTACATTGAAATATACTCGACTCTGAGTGAATCTCCAGAATTCCTACTGATCGATCTGTGAGGATTCACGGGGGAAGATTCAGATCCTCTCTACATTGAAATATACTTGACTCTGAGTGAATCTCCAGAATTCCTACCGATCGATCTGTGAGGATTCACGGGGGAAGATTCAGATCCTCTCTACATAGAAATCTACTCGTCTCTGAGTGAATCTCCAGAATTCCTACTGATCGATCTGTGAGGATGCACGGGGGAAGATTCAGATTCTGTCTACATTGAAATATACTCGTCTCTGAGCGAATCTCCAGAATTCCTACCGATCGATCTGTGAGGATTCACAGGGGAAGATTCAGATCCTCTCTACATTGAAATATACTCGACTCTGAGTGAATCTCCAGAATTCCTACTGATCGATCTGTGAGGATTCACGGGGGAAGATTCAGATCCTCTCTACATTGAAATATACTCGAATCTGAGTGAATCTCCAGAATTCCTACCGATCGATCTGTGAGGATTCACGGGGGAAGATTCAGATCCTCTCTACATAGAAATCTACTCGTCTCTGAGTGAATCTCCAGAATTCCTACCGATCGATCTGTGAGGATTCACGGGGGAAGATTCAGATCCTCTCTACATAGAAATCTACTCGTCTCTGAGTGAATCTCCAGAATTCCTACCGATCGATCTGTGAGGATTCACAGGGGAAGATTCAGATCCTGTCTACATTGAAATATACTCGACTCTGAGTGAATCTCCAGAATTCCTACCGATCGATCTGTGAGGATTCACAGGGGAAGATTCAGATCCTCTCTACATTGAAATATACTCGACTCTGAGTGAATCTCCAGAATTCCTACCGATCGATCTGTGAGGATTCACAGGGGAAGATTCAGATCCTCTCTACATTGAAATATACTCGTCTCTGAGTGAATCTCCAGAATTCCTACCGATCGATCTGTGAGGATTCACGGGGGAAGATTCAGATCCTGTCTACATTGAAATATACTCGACTCTGAGTGAATCTCCAGAATTCCTACCGATCGATCTGTGAGGATTCACAGGGGAAGATTCAGATCCTCTCTACATTGAAATATACTCGACTCTGAGTGAATCTCCAGAATTCCTACTGATCGATCTGTGAGGATTCACGGGGGAAGATTCAGATCCTCTCTACATTGAAATATACTTGACTCTGAGTGAATCTCCAGAATTCCTACCGATCGATCTGTGAGGATTCACGGGGGAAGATTCAGATCCTCTCTACATAGAAATCTACTCGTCTCTGAGTGAATCTCCAGAATTCCTACTGATCGATCTGTGAGGATGCACGGGGGAAGATTCAGATTCTGTCTACATTGAAATATACTCGTCTCTGAGCGAATCTCCAGAATTCCTACCGATCGATCTGTGAGGATTCACAGGGGGAAGATTCAGATCCTCTCTGCATTGAAATATACTCGTCTCCGAGTGAATCTCCAGAATTCCTACCGATCAATCTGTGAGGATTCAGAGGGGGAAGATTCAGATCCTGTCTACATTGAAATATACTCGTCTCCGAGTGAATCTCCAGAATTCCTACCGATCGATCTGTGAGGATTCACAGGGGAAGATTCAGATCCTCTCTACATTGAAATATACTCGACTCTGAGTGAATCTCCAGAATTCCTACTGACCGATCTGTGAGGATTCACGGGGGAAGATTCAGATCCTGTCTGCATTGAAATATACTCGTCTCCGAGTGAATCTCCAGAATTCCTACCGATCGATCTGTGAGGATTCACAGGGGGAAGATTCAGAATCTGTCTACATTGAAATATACTCGACTCTGAGTGAATCTCCAGAATTCCTACTGATCGATCTGTGAGGATTCACGGGGGAAGATTCAGATCCTCTCTACATTGAAATATACTTGACTCTGAGTGAATCTCCAGAATTCCTACCGATCGATCTGTGAGGATTCACGGGGGAAGATTCAGATCCTCTCTACATAGAAATCTACTCGTCTCTGAGTGAATCTCCAGAATTCCTACTGATCGATCTGTGAGGATGCACGGGGGAAGATTCAGATTCTGTCTACATTGAAATATACTCGTCTCTGAGCGAATCTCCAGAATTCCTACCGATCGATCTGTGAGGATTCACAGGGGGAAGATTCAGATCCTCTCTGCATTGAAATATACTCGTCTCCGAGTGAATCTCCAGAATTCCTACCGATCGATCTGTGAGGATTCAGAGGGGGAAGATTCAGATCCTGTCTACATTGAAATATACTCGTCTCCGAGTGAATCTCCAGAATTCCTACCGATCGATCTGTGAGGATTCACAGGGGAAGATTCAGATCCTCTCTACATTGAAATATACTCGTCTCTGAGTGAATCTCCAGAATTCCTACTGATCGATCTGTGAGGATTCACAGGGGGAAGATCCTGTCTACATTGAAATATACTCGACTCTGAGTGAATCTCCAGAATTCCTACCGATCGATCTGTGAGGATTCACAGGGGAAGATTCAGATCCTCTCTACATTGAAATATACTCGACTCTGAGTGAATCTCCAGAATTCCTACTGATCGATCTGTGAGGATTCACGGGGGGAAGATTCAGATCCTGTCTACATAGAAATATACTCGACTCTGAGTGAATCTCCAGAATTCTTACCGATCGATCTGTGAGGATTCACAGGGGAAGATTCAGATCGTGTCTACATTGAAATATACTTGTCTCCGAGTGAATCTCCAGAATTCTTACCGATCGATCTGTGAGGATTCACAGGGGGAAGATCCTGTCTACATTGAAATATACTCGACTCTGAGTGAATCTCCAGAATTCCTACCGATCGATCTGTGAGGATTCACAGGGGAAGATTCAGATCCTGTCTACATTGAAATATACTTGTCTCCGAGTGAATCTCCAGAATTCTTACCGATCGATCTGTGAGGATTCACAGGGGGAAGATCCTGTCTACATTGAAATATACTCGACTCTGAGTGAATCTCCAGAATTCCTACCGATCGATCTGTGAGGATTCACAGGGGAAGATTCAGATCCTGTCTACATTGAAATATACTCGACTCTGAGTGAATCTCCAGAATTCCTACTGATCGATCTGTGAGGATTCACGGGGGAAGATTCAGAATCTGTCTACATTGAAATATACTCGTCTCCGAGTGAATCTCCAGAATTCCTACTGACCGATCTGTGAGGATTCACGGGGGAAGATTCAGAATCTGTCTACATTGAAATATACTCGTCTCCGAGTGAATCTCCAGAATTCCTACTGACCGATCTGTGAGGATTCACGGGGGAAGATTCAGAATCTGTCTACATTGAAATATACTCGTCTGAGTGAATCTCCAGAATTCCTACTGATCGATCTGTGAGGATTCACAGGGGGAAGATTCAGATCCTGTCTGCATTGAAATATACTCGACTCTGAGTGAATCTCCAGAATTCCTACCGATCGATCTGTGAGGATTCACAGGGGAAGATTCAGATCCTGACTACATAGAAATATACTCGACTCTGAGTGAATCTCCAGAATTCCTACCGATCGATCTTTGAGGATTGACAGGGGAAGATTCAGATCCTGTCTACATTGAAATATACTCGACTCTGAGTGAATCTCCAGAATTCCTACCGATCGATCTGTGAGGATTGACAGGGGGAAGATTCAGATCCTGTCTACATTGAAATATACTCGACTCTGAGTGAATCTCCAGAATTCCTACCGATCGATCTGTGAGGATTCACGGGGGAAGATTCAGATCCTGTCTACATAGAAATATACTCGACTCTGAGTGAATCTCCAGAATTCCTACCGATCGATCTGTGAGGATTCACAGGGGAAGATTCAGATCCTCTCTACATTGAAATATACTCGACTCTGAGTGAATCTCCAGAATTCCTACTGATCGATCTGTGAGGATTCACGGGGGAAGATTCAGATCCTGTCTACATTGAAATATACTCGTCTCCGAGTGAATCTCCAGAATTCCTACCGATCGATCTGTGAGGATTCACAGGGGAAGATTCAGATCCTCTCTACATTGAAATATACTCGACTCTGAGTGAATCTCCAGAATTCCTACTGATCGATCTGTGAGGATTCACGGGGGAAGATTCAGATCCTGTCTACATTGAAATATACTCGTCTCCGAGTGAATCTCCAGAATTCCTACCGATCGATCTGTGAGGATTCACAGGGGAAGATTCAGATCCTCTCTACATTGAAATATACTCGACTCTGAGTGAATCTCCAGAATTCCTACTGATCGATCTGTGAGGATTCACGGGGGAAGATTCAGATCCTGTCTACATTGAAATATACTCGACTCTGAGTGAATCTCCAGAATTATTACCGATCGATCTGTGAGGATTCACGGGGGAAGATTCAGATCCTGTCTGCATTGAAATATACTCGTCTCTGAGTGAATCTCCAGAATTCCTACCGATCGATCTGTGAGGATTCACAGGGGAAGATTCAGATCCTCTCTACATTGAAATATACTCGACTCTGAGTGAATCTCCAGAATTCCTACCGATCGATCTGTGAGGATTCACAGGGGAAGATTCAGATCCTGTCTACATTGAAATATACTCGACTCTGAGTGAATCTCCAGAATTCCTACCGATCGATCTGTGAGGATTCACAGGGGAAGATTCAGATCCTCTCTACATTGAAATATACTCGACTCTGAGTGAATCTCCAGAATTCCTACCGATCGATCTGTGAGGATTCACAGGGGAAGATTCAGATCCTCTCTACATTGAAATATACTCGTCTCTGAGTGAATCTCCAGAATTCCTACCGATCGATCTGTGAGGATTCACGGGGGAAGATTCAGATCCTGTCTACATTGAAATATACTCGACTCTGAGTGAATCTCCAGAATTCCTACCGATCGATCTGTGAGGATTCACAGGGGAAGATTCAGATCCTCTCTACATTGAAATATACTCGACTCTGAGTGAATCTCCAGAATTCCTACTGATCGATCTGTGAGGATTCACGGGGGAAGATTCAGATCCTCTCTACATTGAAATATACTTGACTCTGAGTGAATCTCCAGAATTCCTACCGATCGATCTGTGAGGATTCACGGGGGAAGATTCAGATCCTCTCTACATAGAAATCTACTCGTCTCTGAGTGAATCTCCAGAATTCCTACTGATCGATCTGTGAGGATGCACGGGGGAAGATTCAGATTCTGTCTACATTGAAATATACTCGTCTCTGAGCGAATCTCCAGAATTCCTACCGATCGATCTGTGAGGATTCACAGGGGAAGATTCAGATCCTCTCTACATTGAAATATACTCGACTCTGAGTGAATCTCCAGAATTCCTACTGATCGATCTGTGAGGATTCACGGGGGAAGATTCAGATCCTCTCTACATTGAAATATACTCGAATCTGAGTGAATCTCCAGAATTCCTACCGATCGATCTGTGAGGATTCACGGGGGAAGATTCAGATCCTCTCTACATAGAAATCTACTCGTCTCTGAGTGAATCTCCAGAATTCCTACCGATCGATCTGTGAGGATTCACGGGGGAAGATTCAGATCCTCTCTACATAGAAATCTACTCGTCTCTGAGTGAATCTCCAGAATTCCTACCGATCGATCTGTGAGGATTCACAGGGGAAGATTCAGATCCTGTCTACATTGAAATATACTCGACTCTGAGTGAATCTCCAGAATTCCTACCGATCGATCTGTGAGGATTCACAGGGGAAGATTCAGATCCTCTCTACATTGAAATATACTCGACTCTGAGTGAATCTCCAGAATTCCTACCGATCGATCTGTGAGGATTCACAGGGGAAGATTCAGATCCTCTCTACATTGAAATATACTCGTCTCTGAGTGAATCTCCAGAATTCCTACCGATCGATCTGTGAGGATTCACGGGGGAAGATTCAGATCCTGTCTACATTGAAATATACTCGACTCTGAGTGAATCTCCAGAATTCCTACCGATCGATCTGTGAGGATTCACAGGGGAAGATTCAGATCCTCTCTACATTGAAATATACTCGACTCTGAGTGAATCTCCAGAATTCCTACTGATCGATCTGTGAGGATTCACGGGGGAAGATTCAGATCCTCTCTACATTGAAATATACTTGACTCTGAGTGAATCTCCAGAATTCCTACCGATCGATCTGTGAGGATTCACGGGGGAAGATTCAGATCCTCTCTACATAGAAATCTACTCGTCTCTGAGTGAATCTCCAGAATTCCTACTGATCGATCTGTGAGGATGCACGGGGGAAGATTCAGATTCTGTCTACATTGAAATATACTCGTCTCTGAGCGAATCTCCAGAATTCCTACCGATCGATCTGTGAGGATTCACAGGGGGAAGATTCAGATCCTCTCTGCATTGAAATATACTCGTCTCCGAGTGAATCTCCAGAATTCCTACCGATCAATCTGTGAGGATTCAGAGGGGGAAGATTCAGATCCTGTCTACATTGAAATATACTCGTCTCCGAGTGAATCTCCAGAATTCCTACCGATCGATCTGTGAGGATTCACAGGGGAAGATTCAGATCCTCTCTACATTGAAATATACTCGACTCTGAGTGAATCTCCAGAATTCCTACTGACCGATCTGTGAGGATTCACGGGGGAAGATTCAGATCCTGTCTGCATTGAAATATACTCGTCTCCGAGTGAATCTCCAGAATTCCTACCGATCGATCTGTGAGGATTCACAGGGGGAAGATTCAGAATCTGTCTACATTGAAATATACTCGTCTCCGAGTGAATCTCCAGAATTCCTACTCATCGATCTGTGAGGATTCACAGGGGAAGATTCAGATCCTGTCTACATTGAAATATACTCGTCTCCGAGTGAATCTCCAGAATTCCTACTGATCGATCTGTGAGGATTCAGAGGGGGAAGATTCAGATCCTGTCTACATAGAAATATACTCGACTCTGAGTGAATCTCCAGAATTCCTACCGATCGATCTGTGAGGATTCACGGGGGAAGATTCAGATCCTCTCTACATAGAAATATACTCGACTCTGAGTGAATCTCCAGAATTCCTACCGATCGATCTGTGAGGATTCACAGGGGAAGATTCAGATCCTGTCTACATTGAAATATACTCGTCTCTGAGTGAATCTCCAGAATTCCTACCGATCGATCTGTGAGGATTCACAGGGGAAGATTCAGATCCTGTCTACATTGAAATATACTCGTCTCTGAGTGAATCTCCAGAATTCCTACCGATCGATCTGTGAGGATTCACAGGGGGAAGATCCTGTCTACATTGAAATCTACTCGACTCTGAGTGAATCTCCAGAATTCCTACCGATCGATCTGTGAGGATTCACAGGGGAAGATTCAGATCCTGTCTGCATTGAAATATACTCGACTCTGAGTGAATCTCCAGAATTCCTACTGATCGATCTGTAAGGATTCACGGGGGAAGATTCAGATCCTCTCTACATAGAAATATACTCGACTCTGAGTGAATCTCCAGAATTCCTACTGATCGATCTGTGAGGATTCACAGGGGACGATTCAGATCCTGTCTACATTGAAATATACTCGACTCTGAGTGAATCTCCAGAATTCCTACTGATCGATCTGTGAGGATTCACGGGGGAAGATTCAAATCCTGTCTACATTGAAATATACTCGACTCTGAGTGAATCTCCAGAATTCCTACCGATCGATCTGTGAGGATTCACAGGGGAAGATTCAGATCCTCTCTACATTGAAATATACTCGACTCTGAGTGAATCTCCAGAATTCCTACCGATCGATCTGTGAGGATTCACGGGGGAAGATTCAGATCCTCTCTACATAGAAATATACTCGACTCTGAGTGAATCTCCAGAATTCCTACCGATCGATCTGTGAGGATTCACAGGGGAAGATTCAGATCCTGTCTACATTGAAATATACTCGACTCCGAGTGAATCTCCAGAATTCCTACTGATCGATCTGTGAGGATTCACAGGGGAAGATTCAGATCCTGTCTACATTGAAATATACTCGACTCTGAGTGAATCTCCAGAATTCCTACCGATCGATCTGTGAGGATTCACAGGGGAAGATTCAGATCCTGTCTACATTGAAATATACTCGACTCTGAGTGAATCTCCAGAATTCCTACTGATCGATCTGTGAGGATTCACGGGGGAAGATTCAGATCCTGTCTACATAGAAATCTACTCGTCTCTGAGTGAATCTCCAGAATTCCTACTGATCGATCTGTGAGGATTCACGGGGGAAGATTCAGATCCTCTCTACATTGAAATATACTTGACTCTGAGTGAATCTCCAGAATTCCTACTCATCGATCTGTGAGGATTCACAGGGGAAGATTCAGATCCTGTCTACATAGAAATATACTCGTTTCTCAGAACCTCTCCTGAATTCTTGCTGATTGTTTTGAAAGGATTTTCAGGAATAGGATGTGCTTCGGGTCTACACTACGTAGAATGAATCTGGAGACCGGAGGGGAATTGAAAGTCTGGTTGAATGGAGCCAGATCAACAACCTCAAGTTCATGTTCGTCCATCTGTACAAACATTGACACAGCCAAGCGGAACGATGTTTCTCTGGGCCACCCAACATGTAAACACAAATATCATCATCAATAATTAAAAAAGGTAAAATCATCCAACACCAGCAAGACCAAAGAGCTGAAAATTCATTTTGAGTGTTTGAGGAACTGTGGTTTGTCAACTGAAAGTACTAAAAGCTTCTGGAAATGGAGAAAGAGGATCATTCTGACTGGCTGCATCAGAGTCTGACGCAGGGTGAGGGGAGAGACATTCACCCCCTAAACTTCTAGCAATGTGCAATGGGGAGCATTCTGACTGGCTGCATCACTGTCTGGTGGGGAGGGTGGGGCTGTGGTGGCCGAGCTTCTGCACAGGACTGAATTAAGTTGCAGAAACTTGTAAAATTTGTCTGCACCATCAGTAGCTCTGGCCTCCGTAGTTTCAAAGGCATCTTCAAGGAGCGGTGCCTCAGAAAGGACCCCCATTAAGGACTGTCCATCACCCAGGACATGCCTTCTTCTGATTGTTAACATCAGGGAGGAGGTACAGGAGTCTGAAGACATACACTCAGCGATTCAGGAACAGCTTCTTCCCCTCCGCCATCAGGGAGGAGGTACAGGAGCCTGAAGACACACACTCAGCGATTCAGGAACAGCTTCTTCCCCTCCGCCATCAGGGAGGAGGTACAGGAGCCTGAAGACACACACTCAGCGAATCAGGAACAGCTTCTTCCCCTCCGCCATCAGGGAGGAGGTACAGGAGCCTGAAGACACACACTCAGCGGTTCAGTAACAGCTTCTTCCCCTCCGCCATCAGGGAGGAGGTTCAGGAGCCTGAAGACACACACTCAGCGAATCAGGAAAAGCTTCTTCCCCTCCGCCATCAGGGAGCAGGTACAGGAGCCTGGAGACACACACTGAACGATTCAGGAACAGCTTCTTCCTCTCCGCCATCAGGGAGGTACAGGAGACTGAAGACACACACTCAGCGGTTCAGGAACAGCTTCTTCCCCTCCGCCATCAGGGAGGAGGTACAGGAGCCTGAAGACACACACTCAGCGATTCAGGAACAGCTTCTTCCCCTCCGCCATCAGGGAGGAGGTACAGGAGCCTGAACACACACACTCAACGATTCAGGAACAGCTTCTTCCTCTCCGCCATCAGGAAGGTACAGGAGACTGAAGACACACACTCAGCGGTTCAGGAACAGCTTCTTCCCCTCCGCCATCAGGGAGGAGGTACAGGAGCCTGAAGACACACACTCAGCGATTCAGGAACAGCTTCCCCTCTGCCATCAGAGAGGAGGTACAGGAGCCTGAACACACACACTCAGCGATTCAGGAACAGCTTCTTCCCCTCCGCCATCAGGGAGGAGGTACAGGAGCCTGAACACACACACTCAGCGATTCAGGAGCAGCTTCTTCCCCTCCGCCATCAGGGAGGAGGTACAGGAGCCTGAAGACAGACACTCAACGATTCAGGAACAGCTTCTTCCTCTCCGCCATCAGGGAGGTACAGGAGACTGAAGACACACACTCAGCGGTTCAGGAACAGCTTCTTCCCCTCCGCCATCAGGGAGGAGGTACAGGAGCCTGAAGACACACACTCAGCGAATCAGGAACAGCTTCTTCCCCTCCGCAATCAGGGAGGAGGTACAGGAGCCTGAAGACACACACACAGCGATTCAGGAACAGCTTCTTCCCCTCCGCCATCAGGGAGGAGGTACGGGAGCCTGAAGACACACACTCAGCGATTCAGGAACAGCTTCTTCCCCTCCGCCATCAGGGAGGAGGTACAGGAGCCTGAAGACACACACTCAGCGATTCAGGAACGGCTTCTTCCCCTCCACCATCATGGAGGAGGTACAGGAGCCTGAAGACACACACTCAGCGATTCAGGAACGGCTTCTTCCCCTCCACCATCATGGAGGAGGTACAGGAGCCTGAAGACACACACTCAGCGATTCAGGAACGGCTTCTTCCCCTCCGCCATCAGGGAGGAGGTACAGAAGCCTGAAGACACACAGTCAGTGATTCAGGAACACCTTCTTCCCCTCCGCCATCAGGGAGGAGGTACAGGAGCCTGAAGACTCACACTCAGCGATTCAGGAACAGCTTGTTCCCCTCCGCCATCAGGGAGGAGGTACAGGAGCCTGAAGACACACACTCAGCGATTCAGGAACAGATTCTTCCCCTCCGCCATCAGGGTGGAGGTACAGGAGCCTGAAGACTCACACTCAGCGATTCAGGAACAGCTTGTTCCCCTCTGCCATCAGGGAGGAGGTACAGGAGCCTGAAGACACACACTCAGCGATTCAGGAACAGCTTCTTCCCCTCCGCCATCAGGGTGGAGGTACAGGAGCCTGAAGACACATACTCAGTGATTCATGAACAGCTTCTTCCCCTCTGCCATCAGGGACGAAGTACAGGAGCCTGAAGACACACACTCAGCGATTCAGGAACAGCTTCTTCTGCTCTGCCATCAGGGAGGAGGTACAGGAGCCTGAAGACACACACTCAGCGATTCAGGAACAGCTTCTTCCCCTCCGCCATCAGGGAGGAGGTACAGGAGCCTGAAGACACACACTCAGCGATTCAGGAACAGCTTCTTCCCCTCCGCCTTCAGGGAGGAGGTACAGGAGCCTGAAGACACACACTCAGCGATTCAGGAACAGCTTCTTCCCCTCCGCCATCAGGGAGGAGGTACAGGAGCCTGAAGACACACACTCAGCGATTCAGGAACAGCTTCTTCCCCTCTGCCATCAGGGAGGAGGTGCAGGAGCCTGAAGACACAAACTCAGCGATTCAGGAACAGCTTCTTCCCCTCCGCCATCAGGGAGGAGGTGCAGGAGCCTGAAGACACACACTCAGCGATTCAGGAACAGCTTCTGCCCCTCTGCCATCAGGGAGGAGGTGCAGGAGCCTGAAGACACACACTCAGCGATTCAGGAACAGCTTCTTCCCCTCCGCCATCAGGGAAGAGGTGCAGGAGCCTGAAGACACACACTCAGCGATTCAGGAACAGCTTCTTTCCCTCTGCCATCAGGGAAGAGGTACAGGAGCCTGAGGACACACACTCAGCGATTCAGGAACAGCTTCTTCCCCTCTGCCATCAGGGAGGAGGTACAGGAGCCTGAAGGTACACACTCAGCTATTCAGGAACAGCTTCTTCCCCTCCGCCATCAGGGTGGAGGTACAGGAGCCTGAAGACACATAATCAGTGATTCATGAACAGCTTCCTCCCCTCTGCCATCAGGGACGAAGTACGGGAGCCTGAAGACACACACTCAGCGATTCAGGAACAGCTTCTTCCCCTCTGCCATCTGGGAGGAGGTACAGGAGCCTGAAGACACACACTCAGCGATTCAGGAACAGCTTCTTCCCCTCAGCCATCAGGGAGGAGGTACAGGAGCCTGAAGACACACACTCAACGATTCAGGAACAGCTTCTTCCCCTCCGCCTTCAGGGAGGAGGTACAGGAGCCTGAAGACACACACTCAGCGATTCAGTAAACAGCTTCTTCCCCTCTGCCATCAGGGAGGAGGTACAGGAACCTGAAGACACACACTCAGCGATTCAGGAACAGCTTCTTCCCCTCCGCCATCAGGGAGGAGGTGCAGGAGCCTGAAGACACACACTCAGCGATTCAGGAACAGCTTCTTCCCCTCCGCCATCAGGGAGGAGGTACAGGAGCCTGAAGACACATACTCAGCGATTCAGGAACAGCTTCTTTCCCTCTTCCATCAGGGAAGAGGTACAGGAGCCTGAAGACACACACTCAGCGATTCAGGAACAGCTTCTTCCCCTCTGCCATCAGGGAGGAGGTACAGGAGCCTGAAGACACACACTCAGCGATTCAGGAACAGCTTCTTCCCCTCTGCCATCAGGGAGGAGGTACAGGAGCCTGAAGACACACACTCAGCGATTCAGGAACAGCTTCTTCCACTCCGCCATCAGGGAGGAGGTACAGGAGCCTGAAGACAGACACTCAACGATTCAGGAACAGCTTCTTCCTCTCCGCCATCAGGGAGGTACAGGAGACTGAAGACACACACTCAGCGGTTCAGGAACAGCTTCTTCCCCTCCGCCATCAGGGAGGAGGTACAGGAGCCTGAAGACACACACTCAGCGAATCAGGAACAGCTTCTTCCCCTCCGCCATCAGGGAGGAGGTACAGGAGCCTGAAGACACACACTCAGCGATTCAGGAACAGCTTCTTCCCCTCCGCCATCAGGGAGGAGGTACAGGAGCCTGAAGACTCACACTCAGCGATTCAGGAACAGATTCTTCCCCTCCGCCATCAGGGTGGAGGTACAGGAGCCTGAAGACTCACACTCAGCGATTCAGGAACAGCTTGTTCCCCTCTGCCATCAGGGAGGAGGTACAGGAGCCTGATGACACACACTCAGCGATTCAGGAACAGCTTCTTCCCCTCCGCCATCAGGGTGGAGGTACAGGAGCCTGAAGACATATACTCAGTGATTCATGAACAGCTTCTTCCCCTCTGCCATCAGGGACGAAGTACAGGAGCCTGAAGACACACACTCAGCGATTCAGGAACAGCTTCTTCCCCTCTGCCATCAGGGAGGAGGTACAGGAGCCTGAAGACACACACTCTGCGATTCAGGAACAGCTTCTTCCCCTCCGCCATCAGGGAGGAGGTACAGGAGCCTGAAGACACACACTCAGCGATTCAGGAACAGCTTCTTCCCCTCCGCCTTCAGGGAGGAGGTACAGGAGCCTGAAGACACACACTCAGCGATTCAGGAACAGCTTCTTCCCCTCCGCCATCAGGGAGGAGGTACAGGAGCCTGAAGACACACACTCAGCGATTCAGGAACAGCTTCTTCCCCTCTGCCATCAGGGAGGAGGTGCAGGAGCCTGAAGACACACACTCAGCGATTCAGGAACAGCTTCTTCCCCTCCGCCATCAGGGAGGAGGTGCAGGAGCCTGAAGACACACACTCAGCGATTCAGGAACAGCTTCTTCCACTCTGCCATCAGGGAGGAGGTGTAGGAGCCTGAAGACACACACTCAGCGATTCAGGAGCAGCTTCTTCCCCTCCGCCATCAGGGAGGAGGTGCAGCAGCCTGAACACACACACTCAGCGATTCATGAACAGCTTCTTCCCCTCTGCCATCAGGGACGAAGTACAGGAGCCTGAAGACACACACTCAGCGATTCAGGAACAGCTTCTTCCCCTCTGCCATCAGGGAGGAGGTACAGGAGCCTGAAGACACACACTCTGCGATTCAGGAACAGCTTCTTCCCCTCCGCCATCAGGGAGGAGGTACAGGAGCCTGAAGACACATACTCAGTGATTCATGAACAGCTTCTTCCCCTCTGCCATCAGGGACGAAGTACAGGAGCCTGAAGACACACACTCAGCGATTCAGGAACAGCTTCTTCTGCTCTGCCATCAGGGAGGAGGTACAGGAGCCTGAAGACACACACTCAGCGATTCAGGAACAGCTTCTTCCCCTCCGCCATCAGGGAGGAGGTACAGGAGCCTGAAGACACACACTCAGCGATTCAGGAACAGCTTCTTCCCCTCCGCCTTCAGGGAGGAGGTACAGGAGCCTGAAGACACACACTCAGCGATTCAGGAACAGCTTCTTCCCCTCCGCCATCAGGGAGGAGGTACAGGAGCCTGAAGACACACACTCAGCGATTCAGGAACAGCTTCTTCCCCTCTGCCATCAGGGAGGAGGTGCAGGAGCCTGAAGACACAAACTCAGCGATTCAGGAACAGCTTCTTCCCCTCCGCCATCAGGGAGGAGGTGCAGGAGCCTGAAGACACACACTCAGCGATTCAGGAACAGCTTCTGCCCCTCTGCCATCAGGGAGGAGGTGCAGGAGCCTGAAGACACACACTCAGCGATTCAGGAACAGCTTCTTCCCCTCCGCCATCAGGGAAGAGGTGCAGGAGCCTGAAGACACACACTCAGCGATTCAGGAACAGCTTCTTTCCCTCTGCCATCAGGGAAGAGGTACAGGAGCCTGAGGACACACACTCAGCGATTCAGGAACAGCTTCTTCCCCTCTGCCATCAGGGAGGAGGTACAGGAGCCTGAAGGTACACACTCAGCTATTCAGGAACAGCTTCTTCCCCTCCGCCATCAGGGTGGAGGTACAGGAGCCTGAAGACACATAATCAGTGATTCATGAACAGCTTCCTCCCCTCTGCCATCAGGGACGAAGTACGGGAGCCTGAAGACACACACTCAGCGATTCAGGAACAGCTTCTTCCCCTCTGCCATCTGGGAGGAGGTACAGGAGCCTGAAGACACACACTCAGCGATTCAGGAACAGCTTCTTCCCCTCAGCCATCAGGGAGGAGGTACAGGAGCCTGAAGACACACACTCAACGATTCAGGAACAGCTTCTTCCCCTCCGCCTTCAGGGAGGAGGTACAGGAGCCTGAAGACACACACTCAGCGATTCAGTAAACAGCTTCTTCCCCTCTGCCATCAGGGAGGAGGTACAGGAACCTGAAGACACACACTCAGCGATTCAGGAACAGCTTCTTCCCCTCCGCCATCAGGGAGGAGGTGCAGGAGCCTGAAGACACACACTCAGCGATTCAGGAACAGCTTCTTCCCCTCCGCCATCAGGGAGGAGGTACAGGAGCCTGAAGACACATACTCAGCGATTCAGGAACAGCTTCTTTCCCTCTTCCATCAGGGAAGAGGTACAGGAGCCTGAAGACACACACTCAGCGATTCAGGAACAGCTTCTTCCCCTCTGCCATCAGGGAGGAGGTACAGGAGCCTGAAGACACACACTCAGCGATTCAGGAACAGCTTCTTCCCCTCTGCCATCAGGGAGGAGGTACAGGAGCCTGAAGACACACACTCAGCGATTCAGGAACAGCTTCTTCCACTCCGCCATCAGGGAGGAGGTACAGGAGCCTGAAGACAGACACTCAACGATTCAGGAACAGCTTCTTCCTCTCCGCCATCAGGGAGGTACAGGAGACTGAAGACACACACTCAGCGGTTCAGGAACAGCTTCTTCCCCTCCGCCATCAGGGAGGAGGTACAGGAGCCTGAAGACACACACTCAGCGAATCAGGAACAGCTTCTTCCCCTCCGCCATCAGGGAGGAGGTACAGGAGCCTGAAGACACACACTCAGCGATTCAGGAACAGCTTCTTCCCCTCCGCCATCAGGGAGGAGGTACAGGAGCCTGAAGACTCACACTCAGCGATTCAGGAACAGATTCTTCCCCTCCGCCATCAGGGTGGAGGTACAGGAGCCTGAAGACTCACACTCAGCGATTCAGGAACAGCTTGTTCCCCTCTGCCATCAGGGAGGAGGTACAGGAGCCTGATGACACACACTCAGCGATTCAGGAACAGCTTCTTCCCCTCCGCCATCAGGGTGGAGGTACAGGAGCCTGAAGACATATACTCAGTGATTCATGAACAGCTTCTTCCCCTCTGCCATCAGGGACGAAGTACAGGAGCCTGAAGACACACACTCAGCGATTCAGGAACAGCTTCTTCCCCTCTGCCATCAGGGAGGAGGTACAGGAGCCTGAAGACACACACTCTGCGATTCAGGAACAGCTTCTTCCCCTCCGCCATCAGGGAGGAGGTACAGGAGCCTGAAGACACACACTCAGCGATTCAGGAACAGCTTCTTCCCCTCCGCCTTCAGGGAGGAGGTACAGGAGCCTGAAGACACACACTCAGCGATTCAGGAACAGCTTCTTCCCCTCCGCCATCAGGGAGGAGGTACAGGAGCCTGAAGACACACACTCAGCGATTCAGGAACAGCTTCTTCCCCTCTGCCATCAGGGAGGAGGTGCAGGAGCCTGAAGACACACACTCAGCGATTCAGGAACAGCTTCTTCCCCTCCGCCATCAGGGAGGAGGTGCAGGAGCCTGAAGACACACACTCAGCGATTCAGGAACAGCTTCTTCCACTCTGCCATCAGGGAGGAGGTGTAGGAGCCTGAAGACACACACTCAGCGATTCAGGAGCAGCTTCTTCCCCTCCGCCATCAGGGAGGAGGTGCAGCAGCCTGAACACACACACTCAGCGATTCAGGAACAGCTTCTTCCCCTCCGCCATCAGGGAGGAGGTACAGGAGCCTGAAGACACACATTCAGCGATTCAGGAACAGCTTCTTCCCCTCCGCCATCAGGGAGGAGGTACAGGAGCCTGAAGACACACACTCAGCGAATCAGGAACAGCTTCTTCCCCTCCGCCATCAGGGAGGAGGTACAGGAGCCTGAAGACACACACTCAGCGGTTCAGTAACAGCTTCTTCCCCTCCGCCATCAGGGAGGAGGTTCAGGAGCCTGAAGACACACACTCAGCGAATCAGGAAAAGCTTCTTCCCCTCCGCCATCAGGGAGCAGGTACAGGAGCCTGGAGACACACACTGAACGATTCAGGAACAGCTTCTTCCTCTCCGCCATCAGGGAGGTACAGGAGACTGAAGACACACACTCAGCGGTTCAGGAACAGCTTCTTCCCCTCCGCCATCAGGGAGGAGGTACAGGAGCCTGAAGACACACACTCAGCGATTCAGGAACAGCTTCTTCCCCTCCGCCATCAGGGAGGAGGTACAGGAGCCTGAACACACACACTCAACGATTCAGGAACAGCTTCTTCCTCTCCGCCATCAGGAAGGTACAGGAGACTGAAGACACACACTCAGCGGTTCAGGAACAGCTTCTTCCCCTCCGCCATCAGGGAGGAGGTACAGGAGCCTGAAGACACACACTCAGCGATTCAGGAACAGCTTCCCCTCTGCCATCAGAGAGGAGGTACAGGAGCCTGAACACACACACTCAGCGATTCAGGAACAGCTTCTTCCCCTCCGCCATCAGGGAGGAGGTACAGGAGCCTGAACACACACACTCAGCGATTCAGGAGCAGCTTCTTCCCCTCCGCCATCAGGGAGGAGGTACAGGAGCCTGAAGACAGACACTCAACGATTCAGGAACAGCTTCTTCCTCTCCGCCATCAGGGAGGTACAGGAGACTGAAGACACACACTCAGCGGTTCAGGAACAGCTTCTTCCCCTCCGCCATCAGGGAGGAGGTACAGGAGCCTGAAGACACACACTCAGCGAATCAGGAACAGCTTCTTCCCCTCCGCAATCAGGGAGGAGGTACAGGAGCCTGAAGACACACACACAGCGATTCAGGAACAGCTTCTTCCCCTCCGCCATCAGGGAGGAGGTACGGGAGCCTGAAGACACACACTCAGCGATTCAGGAACAGCTTCTTCCCCTCCGCCATCAGGGAGGAGGTACAGGAGCCTGAAGACACACACTCAGCGATTCAGGAACGGCTTCTTCCCCTCCACCATCATGGAGGAGGTACAGGAGCCTGAAGACACACACTCAGCGATTCAGGAACGGCTTCTTCCCCTCCACCATCATGGAGGAGGTACAGGAGCCTGAAGACACACACTCAGCGATTCAGGAACGGCTTCTTCCCCTCCGCCATCAGGGAGGAGGTACAGAAGCCTGAAGACACACAGTCAGTGATTCAGGAACACCTTCTTCCCCTCCGCCATCAGGGAGGAGGTACAGGAGCCTGAAGACTCACACTCAGCGATTCAGGAACAGCTTGTTCCCCTCCGCCATCAGGGAGGAGGTACAGGAGCCTGAAGACACACACTCAGCGATTCAGGAACAGATTCTTCCCCTCCGCCATCAGGGTGGAGGTACAGGAGCCTGAAGACTCACACTCAGCGATTCAGGAACAGCTTGTTCCCCTCTGCCATCAGGGAGGAGGTACAGGAGCCTGAAGACACACACTCAGCGATTCAGGAACAGCTTCTTCCCCTCCGCCATCAGGGTGGAGGTACAGGAGCCTGAAGACACATACTCAGTGATTCATGAACAGCTTCTTCCCCTCTGCCATCAGGGACGAAGTACAGGAGCCTGAAGACACACACTCAGCGATTCAGGAACAGCTTCTTCTGCTCTGCCATCAGGGAGGAGGTACAGGAGCCTGAAGACACACACTCAGCGATTCAGGAACAGCTTCTTCCCCTCCGCCATCAGGGAGGAGGTACAGGAGCCTGAAGACACACACTCAGCGATTCAGGAACAGCTTCTTCCCCTCCGCCTTCAGGGAGGAGGTACAGGAGCCTGAAGACACACACTCAGCGATTCAGGAACAGCTTCTTCCCCTCCGCCATCAGGGAGGAGGTACAGGAGCCTGAAGACACACACTCAGCGATTCAGGAACAGCTTCTTCCCCTCTGCCATCAGGGAGGAGGTGCAGGAGCCTGAAGACACACACTCAGCGATTCAGGAACAGCTTCTTCCCCTCCGCCATCAGGGAGGAGGTGCAGGAGCCTGAAGACACACACTCAGCGATTCAGGAACAGCTTCTGCCCCTCTGCCATCAGGGAGGAGGTGCAGGAGCCTGAAGACAC
This sequence comes from Hypanus sabinus, assembly GCF_030144855.1. NCBI lineage: Eukaryota > Metazoa > Chordata > Chondrichthyes > Myliobatiformes > Dasyatidae > Hypanus > Hypanus sabinus. Next base: position 183,858 of record NW_026781570.1, on the reverse strand, counting down.
ACACTCAGCGATTCAGGAACAGCTTCTTCCCCTCCGCCATCAGGGAAGAGGTGCAGGAGCCTGAAGACACACACTCAGCGATTCAGGAACAGCTTCTTTCCCTCTGCCATCAGGGAAGAGGTACAGGAGCCTGAAGACACACACTCAGCGATTCAGGAACAGCTTCTTCCCCTCTGCCATCAGGGAGGAGGTACAGGAGCCTGAAGGTACACACTCAGCTATTCAGGAACAGCTTCTTCCCCTCCGCCATCAGGGTGGAGGTACAGGAGCCTGAAGACACATACTCAGTGATTCATGAACAGCTTCCTCCCCTCTGCCATCAGGGACGAAGTACGGGAGCCTGAAGACACACACTCAGCGATTCAGGAACAGCTTCTTCCCCTCTGCCATCTGGGAGGAGGTACAGGAGCCTGAAGACACACACTCAGCGATTCAGGAACAGCTTCTTCCCCTCAGCCATCAGGGAGGAGGTACAGGAGCCTGAAGACACACACTCAACGATTCAGGAACAGCTTCTTCCCCTCCGCCTTCAGGGAGGAGGTACAGGAGCCTGAAGACACACACTCAGCGATTCAGTAAACAGCTTCTTCCCCTCTGCCATCAGGGAGGAGGTACAGGAACCTGAAGACACACACTCAGCGATTCAGGAACAGCTTCTTCCCCTCCGCCATCAGGGAGGAGGTGCAGGAGCCTGAAGACACACACTCAGCGATTCAGGAACAGCTTCTTCCCCTCCGCCATCAGGGAGGAGGTACAGGAGCCTGAAGACACATACTCAGCGATTCAGGAACAGCTTCTTTCCCTCTTCCATCAGGGAAGAGGTACAGGAGCCTGAAGACACACACTCAGCGATTCAGGAACAGCTTCTTCCCCTCTGCCATCAGGGAGGAGGTACAGGAGCCTGAAGACACACACTCAGCGATTCAGGAACAGCTTCTTCCCCTCTGCCATCAGGGAGGAGGTACAGGAGCCTGAAGACACACACTCAGCGATTCAGGAACAGCTTCTTCCACTCCGCCATCAGGGAGGAGGTACAGGAGCCTGAAGACAGACACTCAACGATTCAGGAACAGCTTCTTCCTCTCCGCCATCAGGGAGGTACAGGAGACTGAAGACACACACTCAGCGGTTCAGGAACAGCTTCTTCCCCTCCGCCATCAGGGAGGAGGTACAGGAGCCTGAAGACACACACTCAGCGAATCAGGAACAGCTTCTTCCCCTCCGCCATCAGGGAGGAGGTACAGGAGCCTGAAGACACACACTCAGCGATTCAGGAACAGCTTCTTCCCCTCCGCCATCAGGGAGGAGGTACAGGAGCCTGAAGACTCACACTCAGCGATTCAGGAACAGATTCTTCCCCTCCGCCATCAGGGTGGAGGTACAGGAGCCTGAAGACTCACACTCAGCGATTCAGGAACAGCTTGTTCCCCTCTGCCATCAGGGAGGAGGTACAGGAGCCTGATGACACACACTCAGCGATTCAGGAACAGCTTCTTCCCCTCCGCCATCAGGGTGGAGGTACAGGAGCCTGAAGACATATACTCAGTGATTCATGAACAGCTTCTTCCCCTCTGCCATCAGGGACGAAGTACAGGAGCCTGAAGACACACACTCAGCGATTCAGGAACAGCTTCTTCCCCTCTGCCATCAGGGAGGAGGTACAGGAGCCTGAAGACACACACTCAGCGATTCAGGAACAGCTTCTTCCCCTCCGCCATCAGGGAGGAGGTACAGGAGCCTGAAGACACACACTCAGCGATTCAGGAACAGCTTCTTCCCCTCCGCCTTCAGGGAGGAGGTACAGGAGCCTGAAGACACACACTCAGCGATTCAGGAACAGCTTCTTCCCCTCCGCCATCAGGGAGGAGGTACAGGAGCCTGAAGACACACACTCAGCGATTCAGGAACAGCTTCTTCCCCTCTGCCATCAGGGAGGAGGTGCAGGAGCCTGAAGACACACACTCAGCGATTCAGGAACAGCTTCTTCCCCTCCGCCATCAGGGAGGAGGTGCAGGAGCCTGAAGACACACACTCAGCGATTCAGGAACAGCTTCTTCCCCTCTGCCATCAGGGAGGAGGTGTAGGAGCCTGAAGACACACACTCAGCGATTCAGGAGCAGCTTCTTCCCCTCCGCCATCAGGGAGGAGGTGCAGCAGCCTGAACACACACACTCAGCGATTCAGGAACAGCTTCTTCCCCTCCGCCATCAGGGAGGAGGTACAGGAGCCTGAAGACACATACTCAGCGATTCAGGAACAGCTTCTTTCCCTCTGTCATCAGGGAAGAGGTACAGGAGCCTGAAGACACACACTCAGCGAATCAGGAAAAGCTTCTTCCCCTCCGCCATCAGGGAGGAGGTACAGGAGCCTGGAGACACACACTGAACGATTCAGGAACAGCTTCTTCCCCTCTGCCATCAGGGAGGAGGTACAGGAGACTGAAGACACACACTCAGCGGTTCAGGAACAGCTTCTTCCCCTCTGCCATCAGGGAGGAGGTACAGGAGCCTGAAGACACACACTCAGCGATTCAGGAACAGCTTCTTCCCCTCCGCCATCCGGGAGGAGGTACAGGAGCCTGAACACACACACTCAACGATTCAGGAACAGCTTCTTCCTCTCCGCCATCAGGGAGGTACAGGAGACTGAAGACACACACTCAGCGGTTCAGGAACAGCTTCTTCCCCTCCGCCATCAGGGAGGAGGTACAGGAGCCTGAAGACACACACTCAGCGATTCAGGAACAGCTTCCCCTCTGCCATCAGGGAGGAGGTACAGGAGACTGAACACACACACTCAGCGATTCAGGAACAGCTTCTTCCCCTCCGCCATCAGGGAGGAGGTACAGGAGCCTGAACACACACACTCAGCGATTCAGGAGCAGCTTCTTCCACTCCGCCATCAGGGAGGAGGTACAGGAGCCTGAAGACAGACACTCAACGATTCAGGAACAGCTTCTTCCTCTCCGCCATCAGGGAGGTACAGGAGACTGAAGACACACACTCAGCGGTTCAGGAACAGCTTCTTCCCCTCCGCCATCAGGGAGGAGGTACAGGAGCCTGAAGACTCACACTCAGCGATTCAGGAACAGCTTGTTCCCCTCTGCCATCAGGGAGGAGGTACAGGAGCCTGAAGACACACACTCAGCGATTCAGGAACAGCTTCTTCCCCTCCGCCATCAGGGTGGAGGTACAGGAGCCTGAAGACACATACTCAGTGATTCATGAACAGCTTCTTCCCCTCTGCCATCAGGGACGAAGTACAGGAGCCTGAAGACACACACTCAGCGATTCAGGAACAGCTTCTTCTGCTCTGCCATCAGGGAGGAGGTACAGGAGCCTGAAGACACACACTCAGCAATTCAGGAACAGCTTCTTCCCCTCCGCCATCAGGGAGGAGGTACAGGAGCCTGAAGACACACACTCAGCGATTCAGGAACAGCTTCTTCCCCTCCGCCTTCAGGGAGGAGGTACAGGAGCCTGAAGACACACACTCAGCGATTCAGGAACAGCTTCTTCCCCTCCGCCATCAGGGAGGAGGTACAGGAGCCTGAAGACACACACTCAGCGATTCAGGAACAGCTTCTTCCCCTCTGCCATCAGGGAGGAGGTGCAGGAGCCTGAAGACACACACTCAGCGATTCAGGAACAGCTTCTTCCCCTCCGCCATCAGGGAGGAGGTGCAGGAGCCTGAAGACACACACTCAGCGATTCAGGAACAGCTTCTTCCCCTCTGCCATCAGGGAGGAGGTGCAGGAGCCTGAAGACACACACTCAGCGATTCAGGAACAGCTTCTTCCCCTCCGCCATCAGGGAAGAGGTGCAGGAGCCTGAAGAAACACAATCAGCGATTCAGGAACAGCTTCTTCCCCTCCGCCATCAGGGAGGAGGTACAGGAGCCTGAAAACACATACTCATCGATTCAGGAACAGCTTCTTTCCCTCTGTCATCAGGGAAGAGGTACAGGAGCCTGAAGACACACACTCAGCGATTCAGGAACAGCTTCTTCCCCTCTGCCATCAGGGAGGATGTACAGGAGCCTGAAGACACACACTCAGCTATTCAGGAACAGCTTCTTCCCCTCCGCCATCAGGGTGGAGGTACAGGAGCCTGAAGACACATACTCAGTGATTCATGAACAGCTTCTTCCCCTCTGCCATCAGGGACGAAGTACAGGAGCCTGAAGACACACACTCAGCGATTCAGGAACAGCTTCTTCCCCTCCGCCATCAGGGAGGAGGTACAGGAGCCTGAAGACACACACTCAGCGATTCAGGAACAGCTTCTTCCCCTCTGCCATCAGGGAGGAGGTACAGGAGCCTGAAGACACACACTCAGCGATTCAGAAACAGCTTCTTCCCCTCCGCCATCAGGGAGGAGGTGCAGGAGCCTGAAGACACACACTCAGCGATTCAGGAACAGCTTCTTCCCCTCCGCCATCAGGGAGGAGGTACAGGAGCCTGAAGACACATACTCAGCGATTCAGGAACAGCTTCTTTCCCTCTGCCATCAGGGAAGAGGTACAGGAGCCTGAAGACACACACTCAGCGATTCAGGAACAGCTTCTTCCCCTCTGCCATCAGGGAGGAGGTACAGGAGCCTGAAGGTACACACTCAGCTATTCAGGAACAGCTTCTTCCCCTCCGCCATCAGGGTGGAGGTACAGGAGCCTGAAGACACATACTCAGTGATTCATGAACAACTTCCTCCCCTCTGCCATCAGGGACGAAGTACAGGAGCCTGAAGACACACACTCAGCGATTCAGGAACAGCTTCTTCCCCTCTGCCATCTGGGAGTAGGTACAGGAGCCTGAAGACACACACTCAGCGATTCAGGAACAGCTTCTTCCCCTCAGCCATCAGGGAGGAGGTACAGGAGCCTGAAGACACACACTCAGCGATTCAGGAACAGCTTCTTCCCCTCCGCCTTCAGGGAGGAGGTACAGGAGCCTGAAGACACACACTCAGCGATTCAGTAAACAGCTTCTTCCCCTCTGCCATCAGGGAGGAGGTACAGGAACCTGAAGACACACACTCAGCGATTCAGGAACAGCTTCTTCCCCTCCGCCATCAGGGAGGAGGTGCAGGAGCCTGAAGACACACACTCAGCGATTCAGGAACAGCTTCTTCCCCTCCGCCATCAGGGAGGAGGTACAGGAGCCTGAAGACACATACTCAGCGATTCAGGAACTGCTTCTTCCCCTCTGCCATCAGGGAGGAGGTACAGGAGCCTGAAGACACACACTCAGCTATTCAGGAACAGCCTCTTCCCCTCCGCCATCAGGGTGGAAGTACAGGAGCCTGAAGACACATACTCAGTGATTCATGAACAGCTTCTTCCCCTCTGCCATCAGGGACGAAGTACAGGAGCCTGAAGACACACACTCAGCGATTCAGGAACAGCTTCTTTCCCTCCGCCATCAGGGAGGAGGTACAGGAGCCTGAAGACACACACTCAGCGATTCAGGAACAGCTTCTTCCCCTCTGCCATCAGGGAGGAGGTACAGGAGACTGAAGACACACACTCAGCGATTCAGGAACAGCTTCTTCCCCTCCGCCATCAGGGAGGAGGTGCAGGAGCCTGAAGACACACACTCAGCAATTCAGGAACAGCTTCTTCCCCTCCGCCATCAGGGAGGAGGTACAGGAGCCTGAAGACACATACTCAGCGATTCAGGAACAGCTTCTTTCCCTCTGCCATCAGGGAAGAGGTACAGGAGCCTGAAGACACACACTCAGCGATTCAGGAACAGCTTCTTCCCCTCTGCCATCAGGGAGGAGGTACAGGAGCCTGAAGGTACACACTCAGCTATTCAGGAACAGCTTCTTCCCCTCCGCCATCAGGGTGGAGGTACAGGAGCCGGAAGACACATACTCAGTGATTCATGAACAGCTTCCTCCCCTCTGCCATCAGGGACGAAGTACAGGAGCCTGAAGACACACACTCAGCGATTCAGGAACAGCTTCTTCCCCTCTGCCATCTGGGAGGAGGTACAGGAGCACGAAGACACACACTCAGCGATTCAGGAACAGCTTCTTCCCCTCCGCCATCAGGGAGGAGGTACAGGAGCCTGAAGACACACACTCAGCGATTCAGGAACAGCTTCTTCCCCTCCGCCATCAGGGAGGAGGTGCAGGAGCCTGAAGACACACACTCAGCGATTCAGGAACAGCTTCTTCCCCTCTGCCATCAGGGAGGAGGTGTAGGAGCCTGAAGACACACACTCAGCGATTCAGGAGCAGCTTCTTCCCCTCCGCCATCAGGGAGGAGGTGCAGCAGCCTGAACACACACACTCAGCGATTCAGGAACAGCTTCTTCCCCTCCGCCATCAGGGAGGAGGTACAGGAGCCTGAAGACACATACTCAGCGATTCAGGAACAGCTTCTTTCCCTCTGTCATCAGGGAAGAGGTACAGGAGCCTGAAGACACACACTCAGCGAATCAGGAAAAGCTTCTTCCCCTCCGCCATCAGGGAGGAGGTACAGGAGCCTGGAGACACACACTGAACGATTCAGGAACAGCTTCTTCCCCTCTGCCATCAGGGAGGAGGTACAGGAGACTGAAGACACACACTCAGCGGTTCAGGAACAGCTTCTTCCCCTCTGCCATCAGGGAGGAGGTACAGGAGCCTGAAGACACACACTCAGCGATTCAGGAACAGCTTCTTCCCCTCCGCCATCCGGGAGGAGGTACAGGAGCCTGAACACACACACTCAACGATTCAGGAACAGCTTCTTCCTCTCCGCCATCAGGGAGGTACAGGAGACTGAAGACACACACTCAGCGGTTCAGGAACAGCTTCTTCCCCTCCGCCATCAGGGAGGAGGTACAGGAGCCTGAAGACACACACTCAGCGATTCAGGAACAGCTTCCCCTCTGCCATCAGGGAGGAGGTACAGGAGACTGAACACACACACTCAGCGATTCAGGAACAGCTTCTTCCCCTCCGCCATCAGGGAGGAGGTACAGGAGCCTGAACACACACACTCAGCGATTCAGGAGCAGCTTCTTCCACTCCGCCATCAGGGAGGAGGTACAGGAGCCTGAAGACAGACACTCAACGATTCAGGAACAGCTTCTTCCTCTCCGCCATCAGGGAGGTACAGGAGACTGAAGACACACACTCAGCGGTTCAGGAACAGCTTCTTCCCCTCCGCCATCAGGGAGGAGGTACAGGAGCCTGAAGACTCACACTCAGCGATTCAGGAACAGCTTGTTCCCCTCTGCCATCAGGGAGGAGGTACAGGAGCCTGAAGACACACACTCAGCGATTCAGGAACAGCTTCTTCCCCTCCGCCATCAGGGTGGAGGTACAGGAGCCTGAAGACACATACTCAGTGATTCATGAACAGCTTCTTCCCCTCTGCCATCAGGGACGAAGTACAGGAGCCTGAAGACACACACTCAGCGATTCAGGAACAGCTTCTTCTGCTCTGCCATCAGGGAGGAGGTACAGGAGCCTGAAGACACACACTCAGCAATTCAGGAACAGCTTCTTCCCCTCCGCCATCAGGGAGGAGGTACAGGAGCCTGAAGACACACACTCAGCGATTCAGGAACAGCTTCTTCCCCTCCGCCTTCAGGGAGGAGGTACAGGAGCCTGAAGACACACACTCAGCGATTCAGGAACAGCTTCTTCCCCTCCGCCATCAGGGAGGAGGTACAGGAGCCTGAAGACACACACTCAGCGATTCAGGAACAGCTTCTTCCCCTCTGCCATCAGGGAGGAGGTGCAGGAGCCTGAAGACACACACTCAGCGATTCAGGAACAGCTTCTTCCCCTCCGCCATCAGGGAGGAGGTGCAGGAGCCTGAAGACACACACTCAGCGATTCAGGAACAGCTTCTTCCCCTCTGCCATCAGGGAGGAGGTGCAGGAGCCTGAAGACACACACTCAGCGATTCAGGAACAGCTTCTTCCCCTCCGCCATCAGGGAAGAGGTGAAAGGAGCCTGAAGAAACACAATCAGCGATTCAGGAACAGCTTCTTCCCCTCCGCCATCAGGGAGGAGGTACAGGAGCCTGAAAACACATACTCATCGATTCAGGAACAGCTTCTTTCCCTCTGTCATCAGGGAAGAGGTACAGGAGCCTGAAGACACACACTCAGCGATTCAGGAACAGCTTCTTCCCCTCTGCCATCAGGGAGGAGGTACAGGAGCCTGAAGACACACACTCAGCTATTCAGGAACAGCTTCTTCCCCTCCGCCATCAGGGTGGAGGTACAGGAGCCTGAAGACACATACTCAGTGATTCATGAACAGCTTCTTCCCCTCTGCCATCAGGGACGAAGTACAGGAGCCTGAAGACACACACTCAGCGATTCAGGAACAGCTTCTTCCCCTCCGCCATCAGGGAGGAGGTACAGGAGCCTGAAGACACACACTCAGCGATTCAGGAACAGCTTCTTCCCCTCTGCCATCAGGGAGGAGGTACAGGAGCCTGAAGACACACACTCAGCGATTCAGAAACAGCTTCTTCCCCTCCGCCATCAGGGAGGAGGTGCAGGAGCCTGAAGACACACACTCAGCGATTCAGGAACAGCTTCTTCCCCTCCGCCATCAGGGAGGAGGTACAGGAGCCTGAAGACACATACTCAGCGATTCAGGAACAGCTTCTTTCCCTCTGCCATCAGGGAAGAGGTACAGGAGCCTGAAGACACACACTCAGCGATTCAGGAACAGCTTCTTCCCCTCTGCCATCAGGGAGGAGGTACAGGAGCCTGAAGGTACACACTCAGCTATTCAGGAACAGCTTCTTCCCCTCCGCCATCAGGGTGGAGGTACAGGAGCCTGAAGACACATACTCAGTGATTCATGAACAGCTTCCTCCCCTCTGCCATCAGGGACGAAGTACAGGAGCCTGAAGACACACACTCAGCGATTCAGGAACAGCTTCTTCCCCTCTGCCATCTGGGAGGAGGTACAGGAGCCTGAAGACACACACTCAGCGATTCAGGAACAGCTTCTTCCCCTCAGCCATCAGGGAGGAGGTACAGGAGCCTGAAGACACACACTCAGCGATTCAGGAACAGCTTCTTCCCCTCCGCCTTCAGGGAGGAGGTACAGGAGCCTGAAGACACACACTCAGCGATTCAGTAAACAGCTTCTTCCCCTCTGCCATCAGGGAGGAGGTACAGGAACCTGAAGACACACACTCAGCGATTCAGGAACAGCTTCTTCCCCTCCGCCATCAGGGAGGAGGTGCAGGAGCCTGAAGACACACACTCAGCGATTCAGGAACAGCTTCTTCCCCTCCGCCATCAGGGAGGAGGTACAGGAGCCTGAAGACACATACTCAGCGATTCAGGAACTGCTTCTTCCCCTCTGCCATCAGGGAGGAGGTACAGGAGCCTGAAGACACACACTCAGCTATTCAGGAACAGCCTCTTCCCCTCCGCCATCAGGGTGGAAGTACAGGAGCCTGAAGACACATACTCAGTGATTCATGAACAGCTTCTTCCCCTCTGCCATCAGGGACGAAGTACAGGAGCCTGAAGACACACACTCAGCGATTCAGGAACAGCTTCTTTCCCTCCGCCATCAGGGAGGAGGTACAGGAGCCTGAAGACACACACTCAGCGATTCAGGAACAGCTTCTTCCCCTCTGCCATCAGGGAGGAGGTACAGGAGACTGAAGACACACACTCAGCGATTCAGGAACAGCTTCTTCCCCTCCGCCATCAGGGAGGAGGTGCAGGAGCCTGAAGACACACACTCAGCAATTCAGGAACAGCTTCTTCCCCTCCGCCATCAGGGAGGAGGTACAGGAGCCTGAAGACACATACTCAGCGATTCAGGAACAGCTTCTTTCCCTCTGCCATCAGGGAAGAGGTACAGGAGCCTGAAGACACACACTCAGCGATTCAGGAACAGCTTCTTCCCCTCTGCCATCAGGGAGGAGGTACAGGAGCCTGAAGGTACACACTCAGCTATTCAGGAACAGCTTCTTCCCCTCCGCCATCAGGGTGGAGGTACAGGAGCCGGAAGACACATACTCAGTGATTCATGAACAGCTTCCTCCCCTCTGCCATCAGGGACGAAGTACAGGAGCCTGAAGACACACACTCAGCGATTCAGGAACAGCTTCTTCCCCTCTGCCATCTGGGAGGAGGTACAGGAGCACGAAGACACACACTCAGCGATTCAGGAACAGCTTCTTCCCCTCAGCCATCAGGGAGGAGGTACAGGAGCCTGAAGACACACACTCAGCGATTCAGGAACAGCTTCTTCCCCTCCGCCTTCAGGGAGGAGGTACAGGAGCCTGAAGACACACACTCAGCGATTCAGTAAACAGCTTCTTCCCCTCTGCCATCAGGGAGGAGGTACAGGAACCTGAAGACACACACTCAGCGATTCAGGAACAGCTTCTTCCCCTCCGCCATCAGGGAGGAGGTGCAGGAGCCTGAAGACACACACTCAGCGATTCAGGAACAGCTTCTTCCCCTCCGCCATCAGGGAGGAGGTACAGGAGCCTGAAGACACATACTCAGCGATTCAGGAACTGCTTCTTCCCCTCTGCCATCAGGGAGGAGGTACAGGAGCCTGAAGACACACACTCAGCTATTCAGGAACAGCCTCTTCCCCTCCGCCATCAGGGTGGAAGTACAGGAGCCTGAAGACACATACTCAGTGATTCATGAACAGCTTCTTCCCCTCTGCCATCAGGGACGAAGTACAGGAGCCTGAAGACACACACTCAGCGATTCAGGAACAGCTTCTTTCCCTCCGCCATCAGGGAGGAGGTACAGGAGCCTGAAGACACACACTCAGCGATTCAGGAACAGCTTCTTCCCCTCTGCCATCAGGGAGGAGGTACAGGAGACTGAAGACACACACTCAGCGATTCTGGAACAGCTTCTTCCCCTCCGCCATCAGGGAGGAGGTGCAGGAGCCTGAAGACACACACTCAGCAATTCAGGAACAGCTTCTTCCCCTCCGCCATCAGGGAGGAGGTACAGGAGCCTGAAGACACATACTCAGCGATTCAGGAACAGCTTCTTTCCCTCTGCCATCAGGGAAGAGGTACAGGAGCCTGAAGACACACACTCAGCGATTCAGGAACAGCTTCTTCCCCTCTGCCATCAGGGAGGAGGTACAGGAGCCTGAAGGTACACACTCAGCTATTCAGGAACAGCTTCTTCCCCTCCGCCATCAGGGTGGAGGTACAGGAGCCTGAAGACACATACTCAGTGATTCATGAACAGCTTCCTCCCCTCTGCCATCAGGGACGAAGTACAGGAGCCTGAAGACACACACTCAGCGATTCAGGAACAGCTTCTTCCCCTCTGCCATCTGGGAGGAGGTACAGGAGCACGAAGACACACACTCAGCGATTCAGGAACAGCTTCTTCCCCTCAGCCATCAGGGAGGAGGTACAGGAGCCTGAAGACACACACTCAGCGATTCAGGAACAGCTTCTTCCCCTCCGCCTTCAGGGAGGAGGTACAGGAGCCTGAAGACACACACTCAGCGATTCAGTAAACAGCTTCTTCCCCTCTGCCATCAGGGAGGAGGTACAGGAACCTGAAGACACACACTCAGCGATTCAGGAACAGCTTCTTCCCCTCCGCTATCAGGGAGGAGGTGCAGGAGCCTGAAGACACACACTCAGCGATTCAGGAACAGCTTCTTCCCCTCCGCCATCAGGGAGGAGGTACAGGAGCCTGAAGACACATACTCAGCGATTCAGGAACAGCTTCTTTCCCTCTGCCATCAGGGAAGAGGTACAGGAGCCTGAAGACACACACTCAGCGATTCAGGAACAGCTTCTTCCCCTCTGCCATCAGGGAGGAGGTACAGGAGCCTGAAGACACACACTCAGCGATTCAGGAACAGCTTCTTCCCCTCTGCCATCAGGGAGGAGGTACAGGAGCCTGAAGACACACACTCAGCGATTCAGGAACAGCTTCTTCCACTCCGCCATCAGGGAGGAGGTACAGGAGCCTGAAGACAGACACTCAACGATTCAGGAACAGCTTCTTCCTCTCCGCCATCAGGGAGGTACAGGAGACTGAAGACACACACTCAGCGGTTCAGGAACAGCTTCTTCCCCTCCGCCATCAGGGAGGAGGTACAGGAGCCTGAAGACACACACTCAGCGAATCAGGAACAGCTTCTTCCCCTCCGCCATCAGGGAGGAGGTACAGGAGCCTGAAGACACACACTCAGCGATTCAGGAACAGCTTCTTCCCCTCCGCCTTCAGGGAGGAGGTACAGGAGCCTGAAGACTCACACTCAGTGATTCAGGAACAGATTCTTCCCCTCCGCCATCAGGGTGGAGGTACAGGAGCCTGAAGACTCACACTCAGCGATTCAGGAACAGCTTGTTCCCCTCTGCCATCAGGGAGGAGGTACAGGAGCCTGAAGACACACACTCAGCGATTCAGGAACAGCTTCTTCCCCTCCGCCATCAGGGTGGAGGTATAGGAGCCTGAAGACATATACTCAGTGATTCATGAACAGCTTCTTCCCCTCTGCCATCAGGGACGAAGTACAGGAGCCTGAAGACACACACTCAGCGATTCAGGAACAGCTTCTTCCCCTCTGCCATCAGGGAGGAGGTACAGCAGCCTGAAGACACACACTCAGCGATTCAGGAACAGCTTCTTCCCCTCCGCCATCAGGGAGGAGGTACAGGAGCCTGAAGACACACACTCAGCGATTCAGGAACAGCTTCTTCCCCTCCGCCATCAGGGAGGAGGTGCAGGAGCCTGAAGACACACACTCAGCGATTCAGGAACAGCTTCTTACCCTCTGCCATCAGGGAGGAGGTGCAGGAGCCTGAAGACAAACACTCAGCGATTCAGGAACAGCTTCTTCCCCTCCGCCATCAGGGAGGAGGTGCAGCAGCCTGAAGACACACACTCAGCTATTCAGGAACAGCTTCTTCCCCTCCACCATCAGGGAGGAGGTACAGGAGCCTGAAGACACATACTCAGCGATTCAGGAACAGCTTCTTTCCCTCTGCCATCAGGGAGGAGGTACAGGAGCCTGAAGACACACACTCAGCTATTCAGGAACAGCTTCTTCCCCTCCGCCATCAGGGTGGAGGTACAGGAGCCTGAAGACACATGCTCAGTGATTCATGAACAGCTTCTTCCCCTCTGCCATCAGGGACGAAGTACAGGAGCCTGAAGACACACACTCAGCGATTCAGGAACAGCTTCTTCCCCTCTGCCATCAGGGAGGAGGTACAGGAGCCTGAAGACACACACTCAGCGATTCAGGAACAGCTTCTTCCCCTCTGCCATCAGGGAGGAGGTACAGGAGCCTGAAGACACACACTCAGCGATTCAGGAACAGCTTCTTCCCCTCCGCCATCAGGGAGGAGGTGCAGGAGCCTGAAGACACACACTCAGCGATTCAGGAACAGCTTCTTCCCCTCCGCCATCAGGGAGGAGGTACAGGAGCCTGAAGACACATACTCAGCGATTCAGGAACAGCTTCTTCCCCTCTGCCATCAGGGAGGAGGTACAGGAGCCTGAAGACACACACTCAGCGATTCAGGAACAGCTTCTTCCCCTCTGCCATCAGGGAGGAGGTACAGGAGCCTGAAGACACACACTCAGCGATTCAGGAACAGCTTCTTCCCCTCCGCCATCAGGGAGGAGGTGCAGGAGCCTGAAGACACACACTCAGCGATTCAGGAACAGCTTCTTCCCCTCCGCCATCAGGGAGGAGGTACAGGAGCCTGAAGACACACACTCAGCGATTCAGGAACAGCTTCTTCCCCTCTGCCATCAGGGAGGAGGTACAGGAGCCTGAAGACACACACTCAGCGATTCAGGAACAGCTTCTTCCCCTCTGCCATCAGGGAGGAGGTACAGGAGCCTGAAGACACACACTCAGCGATTCAGGAACAGCTTCTTCCCCTCCGCCATCAGGGAGGAGGTGCAGGAGCCTGAAGACACACACTCAGCGATTCAGGAACAGCTTCTTCCCCTCCGCCATCAGGGAGGAGGTACAGGAGCCTGAAGACACATACTCAGCGATTCAGGAACAGCTTCTTTCCCTCTGCCATCAGGGAAGAGGTACAGGAGCCTGAAGACACACACTCAGCGATTCAGGAACAGCTTCTTCCCCTCTGCCATCACGGAGGAGGTACAGGAGCCTGAAGACACACACTCAGCGATTCAGGAACAGCTTCTTCCCCTCCGCCATCAGGGAGGAGGTACAGGAGCCTGAAGACACACACTCAGCGATTCAGGAACAGCTTCTTCCCCTCTGCCATCAGGGAGGAGGTACAGGAGCCTGAAGACACACACTCAGCGATTCAGGAACAGCTTCTTCCCCTCCGCCATCAGGGAGGAGGTGCAGGAGCCTGAAGACACACACTCAGCGATTCAGGAACAGCTTCTTCCCCTCTGCCATCAGGGAGGAGGTACAGGAGCCTGAAGACACCTACTCAGCGATTCAGGAACAGCTTCTTTCCCTCTGCCATCAGGGAAGAGGTACAGGAGCCTGAAGACACACACTCAGCGATTCAGGAACAGCTTCTTCCCCTCTGCCATCAGGGAGGAGGTACAGGAGCCTGAAGACACACACTCAGCGATTCAGGAACAGCTTCTTCCCCTCAGCCATCAGGGAGGAGGTACAGGAGCCTGAAGACACACACTCAGCGATTCAGGAACAGCTTCTTCCCCTCCGCCTTCAGGGAGGAGGTACAGGAGCCTGAAGACACACACTCAGCGATTCAGTAAACAGCTTCTTCCCCTCTGCCATCAGGGAGGAGGTACAGGAACCTGAAGACACACACTCAGCGATTCAGGAACAGCTTCTTCCCCTCCGCCATCAGGGAGGAGGTGCAGGAGCCTGAAGACACACACTCAGCGATTCAGGAACAGCTTCTTCCCCTCCGCCATCAGGGAGGAGGTACAGGAGCCTGAAGACACATACTCAGCGATTCAGGAACTGCTTCTTCCCCTCTGCCATCAGGGAGGAGGTACAGGAGCCTGAAGACACACACTCAGCTATTCAGGAACAGCCTCTTCCCCTCCGCCATCAGGGTGGAAGTACAGGAGCCTGAAGACACATACTCAGTGATTCATGAACAGCTTCTTCCCCTCTGCCATCAGGGACGAAGTACAGGAGCCTGAAGACACACACTCAGCGATTCAGGAACAGCTTCTTTCCCTCCGCCATCAGGGAGGAGGTACAGGAGCCTGAAGACACACACTCAGCGATTCAGGAACAGCTTCTTCCCCTCTGCCATCAGGGAGGAGGTACAGGAGACTGAAGACACACACTCAGCGATTCAGGAACAGCTTCTTCCCCTCCGCCATCAGGGAGGAGGTGCAGGAGCCTGAAGACACACACTCAGCAATTCAGGAACAGCTTCTTCCCCTCCGCCATCAGGGAGGAGGTACAGGAGCCTGAAGACACATACTCAGCGATTCAGGAACAGCTTCTTTCCCTCTGCCATCAGGGAAGAGGTACAGGAGCCTGAAGACACACACTCAGCGATTCAGGAACAGCTTCTTCCCCTCTGCCATCAGGGAGGAGGTACAGGAGCCTGAAGGTACACACTCAGCTATTCAGGAACAGCTTCTTCCCCTCCGCCATCAGGGTGGAGGTACAGGAGCCTGAAGACACATACTCAGTGATTCATGAACAGCTTCCTCCCCTCTGCCATCAGGGACGAAGTACAGGAGCCTGAAGACACACACTCAGCGATTCAGGAACAGCTTCTTCCCCTCTGCCATCTGGGAGGAGGTACAGGAGCACGAAGACACACACTCAGCGATTCAGGAACAGCTTCTTCCCCTCAGCCATCAGGGAGGAGGTACAGGAGCCTGAAGACACACACTCAGCGATTCAGGAACAGCTTCTTCCCCTCCGCCTTCAGGGAGGAGGTACAGGAGCCTGAAGACACACACTCAGCGATTCAGTAAACAGCTTCTTCCCCTCTGCCATCAGGGAGGAGGTACAGGAACCTGAAGACACACACTCAGCGATTCAGGAACAGCTTCTTCCCCTCCGCTATCAGGGAGGAGGTGCAGGAGCCTGAAGACACACACTCAGCGATTCAGGAACAGCTTCTTCCCCTCCGCCATCAGGGAGGAGGTACAGGAGCCTGAAGACACATACTCAGCGATTCAGGAACAGCTTCTTTCCCTCTGCCATCAGGGAAGAGGTACAGGAGCCTGAAGACACACACTCAGCGATTCAGGAACAGCTTCTTCCCCTCTGCCATCAGGGAGGAGGTACAGGAGCCTGAAGACACACACTCAGCGATTCAGGAACAGCTTCTTCCCCTCTGCCATCAGGGAGGAGGTACAGGAGCCTGAAGACACACACTCAGCGATTCAGGAACAGCTTCTTCCACTCCGCCATCAGGGAGGAGGTACAGGAGCCTGAAGACAGACACTCAACGATTCAGGAACAGCTTCTTCCTCTCCGCCATCAGGGAGGTACAGGAGACTGAAGACACACACTCAGCGGTTCAGGAACAGCTTCTTCCCCTCCGCCATCAGGGAGGAGGTACAGGAGCCTGAAGACACACACTCAGCGAATCAGGAACAGCTTCTTCCCCTCCGCCATCAGGGAGGAGGTACAGGAGCCTGAAGACACACACTCAGCGATTCAGGAACAGCTTCTTCCCCTCCGCCTTCAGGGAGGAGGTACAGGAGCCTGAAGACTCACACTCAGTGATTCAGGAACAGATTCTTCCCCTCCGCCATCAGGGTGGAGGTACAGGAGCCTGAAGACTCACACTCAGCGATTCAGGAACAGCTTGTTCCCCTCTGCCATCAGGGAGGAGGTACAGGAGCCTGAAGACACACACTCAGCGATTCAGGAACAGCTTCTTCCCCTCCGCCATCAGGGTGGAGGTATAGGAGCCTGAAGACATATACTCAGTGATTCATGAACAGCTTCTTCCCCTCTGCCATCAGGGACGAAGTACAGGAGCCTGAAGACACACACTCAGCGATTCAGGAACAGCTTCTTCCCCTCTGCCATCAGGGAGGAGGTACAGCAGCCTGAAGACACACACTCAGCGATTCAGGAACAGCTTCTTCCCCTCCGCCATCAGGGAGGAGGTACAGGAGCCTGAAGACACACACTCAGCGATTCAGGAACAGCTTCTTCCCCTCCGCCATCAGGGAGGAGGTGCAGGAGCCTGAAGACACACACTCAGCGATTCAGGAACAGCTTCTTACCCTCTGCCATCAGGGAGGAGGTGCAGGAGCCTGAAGACAAACACTCAGCGATTCAGGAACAGCTTCTTCCCCTCCGCCATCAGGGAGGAGGTACAGGAGCCTGAAGACACACACTCAGCTATTCAGGAACAGCTTCTTCCCCTCCGCCATCAGGGTGGAGGTACAGGAGCCTGAAGACACATGCTCAGTGATTCATGAACAGCTTCTTCCCCTCTGCCATCAGGGACGAAGTACAGGAGCCTGAAGACACACACTCAGCGATTCAGGAACAGCTTCTTCCCCTCTGCCATCAGGGAGGAGGTACAGGAGCCTGAAGACACACACTCAGCGATTCAGGAACAGCTTCTTCCCCTCTGCCATCAGGGAGGAGGTACAGGAGCCTGAAGACACACACTCAGCGATTCAGGAACAGCTTCTTCCCCTCCGCCATCAGGGAGGAGGTGCAGGAGCCTGAAGACACACACTCAGCGATTCAGGAACAGCTTCTTCCCCTCCGCCATCAGGGAGGAGGTACAGGAGCCTGAAGACACATACTCAGTGATTCAGGAACAGCTTCTTTCCCTCTGCCATCAGGGAAGAGGTACAGGAGCCTGAAGACACACACTCAGCGATTCAGGAACAGCTTCTTCCCCTCTGCCATCACGGAGGAGGTACAGGAGCCTGAAGACACACACTCAGCTATTCAGGAACAGCTTCTTCCCCTCCGCCATCAGGGTGGAGGTACAGGAGCCTGAAGACACATACTCAGTGATTCATGAACAGCTTCTTCCCCTCTGCCATCAGGGACGAAGTACAGGAGCCTGAAGACACACACTCAGCGATTCAGGAACAGCTTCTTCCCCTCCGCCATCAGGGAGGAGGTACAGGAGCCTGAAGACACACACTCAGCGATTCAGGAACAGCTTCTTCCCCTCTGCCATCAGGGAGGAGGTACAGGAGCCTGAAGACACACACTCAGCGATTCAGGAACAGCTTCTTCCCCTCCGCCATCAGGGAGGAGGTGCAGGAGCCTGAAGACACACACTCAGCGATTCAGGAACAGCTTCTTCCCCTCTGCCATCAGGGAGGAGGTACAGGAGCCTGAAGACACCTACTCAGCGATTCAGGAACAGCTTCTTTCCCTCTGCCATCAGGGAAGAGGTACAGGAGCCTGAAGACACACACTCAGCGATTCAGGAACAGCTTCTTCCCCTCTGCCATCAGGGAGGAGGTACAGGAGCCTGAAGGTACACACTCAGCTATTCAGGAACAGCTTCTTCCCCTCCGCCATCAGGGTGGAGGTACAGGAGCCTGAAGACACATACTCAGTGATTCATGAACAGCTTCCTCCCCTCTGCCATCAGGGACGAAGTACAGGAGCCTGAAGACACACACTCAGCGATTCAGGAACAGCTTCATCCCCTCTGCCATCTGGGAGGAGGTACAGGAGCCTGAAGTCACACACTCAGCGATTCAGGAACAGCTTCTTCCCCTCAGCCATCAGGGAGGAGGTACAGGAGCCTGAAGACACACACTCAGCGATTCAGGAACAGCTTCTTCCCCTCCGCCTTCAGGGAGGAGGTACAGGAGCCTGAAGACACACACTCAGCGATTCAGTAAACAGCTTCTTCCCCTCTGCCATCAGGGAGGAGGTACAGGAACCTGAAGACACACACTCAGCGATTCAGGAACAGCTTCTTCCCCTCCGCCATCAGGGAGGAGGTGCAGGAGCCTGAAGACACACACTCAGCGATTCAGGAACAGCTTCTTCCCCTCCGCCATCAGGGAGGAGGTACAGGAGCCTGAAGACACATACTCAGCGATTCAGGATCAGCTTCTTTCCCTCTGCCATCAGGGAAGAGGTACAGGAGCCTGAAGACACACACTCAGCGATTCAGGAACAGCTTCTTCCCCTCTGCCATCAGGGAGGAGGTACAGGAGACTGAAGACACACACTCAGCGATTCAGGAACAGCTTCTTCCCCTCTGCCATCAGGGAGGAGGTACAGGAGCCTGAAGACACACACTCAGCGATTCAGGAACAGCTTCTTCCACTCCGCCATCAGGGAGGAGGTACAGGAGCCTGAAGACAGACACTCAACGATTCAGGAACAGCTTCTTCCTCTCCGCCATCAGGGAGGTACAGGAGACTGAAGACACACACTCAGCGGTTCAGGAACAGCATCTTCCCCTCCGCCATCAGGGAGGAGGTACAGGAGCCTGAAGACACACACTCAGCGAATCAGGAACCGCTTCTTCCCCTCCGCCATCAGGGAGGAGGTACAGGAGCCTGAAGACACACACTCAGCGATTCAGGAACAGCTTCTTCCACTCCGCCATCAGGGAGGAGGTACAGGAGCCTGAAGACAGACAGTCAACGATTCAGGAACAGCTTCTTCCTCTCCGCCATCAGGGAGGTACAGGAGACTGAAGACACACACTCAGCGATTCAGGAACAGCTTCTTCCCCTCCGCCATCAGGGAGGAGGTACAGGAGCCTGAAGACACACACTCAGCGAATCAGGAACAGCTTCTTCCCCTCCGCCATCAGGGAGGAGGTACAGGAGCCTGAAGACACACACACAGCGATTCAGGAACAGCTTCTTCCCCTCCGCCATTAGGGAGGAGGTACGGGAGCCTGAAGACACACACTCAGCGATTCAGGAACAGCTTCTTCCCCTCCGCCATCAGGGAGGAGGTACAGGAGCCTGAAGACACACACTCAACGATTCAGGAACGGCTTCTTCCCCTCCACCATCATGGAGGAGGTACAGGAGCCTGAAGACACACACTCAGCGATTCAGGAACAGATTCTTCCCCTCCGCCATAAGGGTGGTGGTACAGGAGCCTGAAGACTCACACTCAGCGATTCAGGAACAGCTTGTTCCCCTCTGCCATCAGGGAGGAGGTACAGGAGCCTGAAGACACACACTCAGCGATTCAGGAACAGCTTCTTCCCCTCCGCCATCAGGGTGGAGGTACAGGAGCCTGAAGACATATACTCAGTGATTCATGAACAGCTTCTTCCCCTCTGCCATCAGGGACGAAGTACAGGAGCCTGAAGACACACACTCAGCGATTCAGGAACAGCTTCTTCCCCTCTGCCATCAGGGAGGAGGTACAGGAGCCTGAAGACACACACTCAGCGATTACGGAACAGCTTCTTCCCCTCTGCCATCAGGGAGGAGGTGCAGGAGCCTGAAGACACACACTCAGCGATTCAGGAACAGCTTCTTCCACTCCGCCATCAGGGAGGAGGTGCAGCAGCCTGAAGACACACACTCAGCGATTCAGGAACAGCTTCTTCCCCTCCGCCATCAGGGAGGAGGTACAGGAGCCTGAAGACACATACTCAGCGATTCAGGAACAGCTTCTTTCCCTCTGTCATCAGGGAAGAGGTACAGGAGCCTGAAGACACACACTCAGCGATTCAGGAACAGCTTCTTCCCCTCTGCCATCAGGGAGGAGGTACAGGAGCCTGAAGACACACACTCAGCTATTCAGGAACAGCTTCTTCCCCTCCGCCATCAGGGTGGAGGTACATGAGCCTGAAGACACATGCTCAGTGATTCATGAACAGCTTCTTCCCCTCTGGCATCAGGGACGAAGTACAGGAGCCTGAAGACACACACTCAGCGATTCAGGAACAGCTTCTTCCCCTCTGCCATCAGGGAGGGGGTACAGGAGCCTGAAGACACACACTCAGAGATTCAGGAACAGCTTCTTCCCCTCTGCCATCAGGGAGGAGGTACAGGAGCCTGAAGACACACACTCAGCGATTCAGGAACAGCTTCTTCCCCTCCGCCATCAGGGAGGAGGTGCAGGAGGGCTGAAGACACACACTCAGCGATTCAGGAACAGCTTCTTCCCCTCCGCCATCAGGGAGGAGGTACAGGAGCCTGAAGACACATACTCAGCGATTCAGGAACAGCTTCTTTCCCTCTGCCATCAGGGAAGAGGTACAGGAGCCTGAAGACACACACTCAGCGATTCAGGAACAGCTTCCTCCCCTCCGCCTTCAGGGAGGATGTACAGGAGCCTGAAGACACACACTCAGCGATTCAGGAACAGCTTCTTCCCCTCCGCCATCAGGGAGGAGGTGCAGGAGCCTGAAGACACATACTCAGCGATTCAGGAACAGCTTCTTCCCCTCCGCCATCAGGGAGGAGGTGCAGGAGCCTGAAGACATATACTCAGTGATTCATGAACAGCTTCTTCCCCTCTGCCATCAGGGACGAAGTACAGGAGCCTGAAGACACACACTCAGCGATTCAGGAACAGCTTCTTCCCCTCTGCCATCAGGGAGGAGGTACAGGAGCCTGAAGACACACACTCAGCGATTCAGGAACAGCTTCTTCCCCTCCGCCATCAGGGAGGAGGTACAGGAGCCTGAAGACACACACTCAGCGATTCAGGAACAGCTTCTTCCCCTCCGCCATCAGGGAGGAGGTGCAGGAGCCTGAAGACACACACTCAGCGATTCAGGAACAGCTTCTTCCCCTCTGCCATCAGGGAGGAGGTGCAGGAGCCTGAAGACACACACTCAGCGATTCAGGAACAGCTTCTTCCCCTCCGCCATCAGGGAGGAGGTGCAGCAGCCTGAAGACACACACTCAGCGATTCAGGAACAGCTTCTTCCCCTCCACCATCAGGGAGGAGGTACAGGAGCCTGAAGACACATACTCAGCGATTCAGGAACAGCTTCTTTCCCTCTGCCATCAGGGAGGAGGTACAGGAGCCTGAAGACACACACTCAGCTATTCAGGAACAGCTTCTTCCCCTCCGCCATCAGGGTGGAGGTACAGGAGCCTGAAGACACATGCTCAGTGATTCATGAACAGCTTCTTCCCCTCTGCCATCAGGGACGAAGTACAGGAGCCTGAAGACACACACTCAGCGATTCAGGAACAGCTTCTTCCCCTCTGCCATCAGGGAGGAGGTACAGGAGCCTGAAGACACACACTCAGCGATTCAGGAACAGCTTCTTCCCCTCTGCCATCAGGGAGGAGGTACAGGAGCCTGAAGACACACACTCAGCGATTCAGGAACAGCTTCTTCCCCTCCGCCATCAGGGAGGAGGTGCAGGAGCCTGAAGACACACACTCAGCGATTCAGGAACAGCTTCTTCCCCTCCGCCATCAGGGAGGAGGTACAGGAGCCTGAAGACACATACTCAGCGATTCAGGAACAGCTTCTTTCCCTCTGCCATCAGGGAAGAGGTACAGGAGCCTGAAGACACACACTCAGCGATTCAGGAACAGCTTCTTCCCCTCTGCCATCACGGAGGAGGTACAGGAGCCTGAAGACACGCACTCAGCTATTCAGGAACAGCTTCTTCCCCTCCGCCATCAGGGTGGAGGTACAGGAGCCTGAAGACACATACTCAGTGATTCATGAACAGCTTCTTCCCCTCTGCCATCAGGGACGAAGTACAGGAGCCTGAAGACACACACTCAGCGATTCAGGAACAGCTTCTTCCCCTCCGCCATCAGGGAGGAGGTACAGGAGCCTGAAGACACACACTCAGCGATTCAGGAACAGCTTCTTCCCCTCTGCCATCAGGGAGGAGGTACAGGAGCCTGAAGACACACACTCAGCGATTCAGGAACAGCTTCTTCCCCTCCGCCATCAGGGAGGAGGTGCAGGAGCCTGAAGACACACACTCAGCGATTCAGGAACAGCTTCATCCCCTCTCCCATCAGGGAGGAGGTACAGGAGCCTGAAGACACCTACTCAGCGATTCAGGAACAGCTTCTTTCCCTCTGCCATCAGGGAAGAGGTACAGGAGCCTGAAGACACACACTCAGCGATTCAGGAACAGCTTCTTCCCCTCTGCCATCAGGGAGGAGGTACAGGAGCCTGAAGGTACACACTCAGCTATTCAGGAACAGCTTCTTCCCCTCCGCCATCAGGGTGGAGGTACAGGAGCCTGAAGACACATACTCAGTGATTCATGAACAGCTTCCTCCCCTCTGCCATCAGGGACGAAGTACAGGAGCCTGAAGACACACACTCAGCGATTCAGGAACAGCTTCTTCCCCTCTGCCATCTGGGAGGAGGTACAGGAGCCTGAAGACACACACTCAGCGATTCAGGAACAGCTTCTTCCCCTCAGCCATCAGGGAGGAGGTACAGGAGCCTGAAGACACACACTCAGCGATTCAGGAACAGCTTCTTCCCCTCCGCCTTCAGGGAGGAGGTACAGGAGCCTGAAGACACACACTCAGCGATTCAGTAAACAGCTTCTTCCCCTCTGCCATTAGGGAGGAGGTACAGGAACCTGAAGACACACACTCAGCGATTCAGGAACAGCTTCTTCCCCTCCGCCATCAGGGAGGAGGTGCAGGAGCCTGAAGACACACACTCAGCGATTCAGGAACAGCTTCTTCCCCTCCGCCATCAGGGAGGAGGTACAGGAGCCTGAAGACACATACTCAGCGATTCAGGATCAGCTTCTTTCCCTCTGCCATCAGGGAAGAGGTACAGGAGCCTGAAGACACACACTCAGCGATTCAGGAACAGCTTCTTCCCCTCTGCCATCAGGGAGGAGGTACAGGAGACTGAAGACACACACTCAGCGATTCAGGAACAGCTTCTTCCCCTCTGCCATCAGGGGGAGGTACAGGAGCCTGAAGACACACACTCAGCGATTCAGGAACAGCTTCTTCCACTCCGCCATCAGGGAGGAGGTACAGGAGCCTGAAGACACACACTCAGCGATTCAGGAACAGCTTCTTCCCCTCTGCCATCAGGGAGGAGGTACAGGAGCCTGAAGACACACACTCAGCGATTCAGGAACAGCTTCTTCCACTCCGCCATCAGGGAGGAGGTACAGGAGCCTGAAGACACACACTCAGCGATTCAGGAACAGCTTCTTCCCCTCTGCCATCAGGGAGGAGGTACAGGAGCCTGAAGACACACACTCAACGATTCAGGAACAGCTTCTTCCTCTCCGCCATCAGGGAGGTACAGGAGACTGAAGACACACACTCAGCGGTTCAGGAACAGCATCTTCCCCTCCGCCATCAGGGAGGAGGTACAGGAGCCTGAAGACACACACTCAGCGAATCAGGAACAGCTTCTTCCCCTCCGCCATCAGGGAGGAGGTACAGGAGCCTGAAGACACACACTCAGCGATTCAGGAACAGCTTCTTCCACTCCGCCATCAGGGAGGAGGTACAGGAGCCTGAAGACACACACTCAACGATTCAGGAACGGCTTCTTCCCCTCCACCATCATGGAGGAGGTACAGGAGCCTGAAGACACACACTCAGCGATTCAGGAACAGATTCTTCCCCTCCGCCATAAGGGTGGAGGTACAGGAGCCTGAAGACTCACACTCAGCGATTCAGGAACAGCTTGTTCCCCTCTGCCATCAGGGAGGAGGTACAGGAGCCTGAAGACACACACTCAGCGATTCAGGAACAGCTTCTTCCCCTCCGCCATCAGGGTGGAGGTACAGGAGCCTGAAGACATATACTCAGTGATTCATGAACAGCTTCTTCCCCTCTGCCATCAGGGACGAAGTACAGGAGCCTGAAGACACACACTCAGCGATTCAGGAACAGCTTCTTCCCCTCTGCCATCAGGGAGGAGGTACAGGAGCCTGAAGACACACACTCAGCGATTACGGAACAGCTTCTTCCCCTCTGCCATCAGGGAGGAGGTGCAGGAGCCTGAAGACACACACTCAGCGATTCAGGAACAGCTTCTTCCACTCCGCCATCAGGGAGGAGGTGCAGCAGCCTGAAGACACACACTCAGCGATTCAGGAACAGCTTCTTCCCCTCCGCCATCAGGGAGGAGGTACAGGAGCCTGAAGACACATACTCAGCGATTCAGGAACAGCTTCTTTCCCTCTGTCATCAGGGAAGAGGTACAGGAGCCTGAAGACACACACTCAGCGATTCAGGAACAGCTTCTTCCCCTCTGCCATCAGGGAGGAGGTACAGGAGCCTGAAGACACACACTCAGCTATTCAGGAACAGCTTCTTCCCCTCCGCCATCAGGGTGGAGGTACATGAGCCTGAAGACACATGCTCAGTGATTCATGAACAGCTTCTTCCCCTCTGCCATCAGGGACGAAGTACAGGAGCCTGAAGACACACACTCAGCGATTCAGGAACAGCTTCTTCCCCTCTGCCATCAGGGAGGAGGTACAGGAGCCTGAAGACACACACTCAGAGATTCAGGAACAGCTTCTTCCCCTCTGCCATCAGGGAGGAGGTACAGGAGCCTGAAGACACACACTCAGCGATTCAGGAACAGCTTCTTCCCCTCCGCCATCAGGGAGGAGGTGCAGGAGGGCTGAAGACACACACTCAGCGATTCAGGAACAGCTTCTTCCCCTCCGCCATCAGGGAGGAGGTACAGGAGCCTGAAGACACATACTCAGCGATTCAGGAACAGCTTCTTTCCCTCTGCCATCAGGGAAGAGGTACAGGAGCCTGAAGACACACACTCAGCGATTCAGGAACTGCTTCATCCCCTCTGCCATCACGGAGGAGGTACAGGAGCCTGAAGACACACACTCAGCTATTCAGGAACAGCTTCTTCCCCTCCGCCATCAGGGTGGAGGTACAGGAGCCTGAAGACACACACTCAGCGATTCAGGAACAGCTTCTTACCCTCCGCCATCAGGGAGGAGGTACAGGAGCCTGAAGTCACACACTCAGCGATTCAGGAACAGCTTCTTCCCCTCCGCCTTCAGGGAGGAGGTACAGGAGCCTGAAGACACACACTCAGCGATTCAGGAACAGCTTCTTCCCCTCCGCCATCAGGGAGGAGGTGCAGGAGCCTGAAGACAGACACTCAGCGATTCAGGAACAGCTTCTTCCCCTCCGCCATCAGGGAGGAGGTACAGGAGCCTGAAGACACATACTCAGCGATTCAGGAACAGCTTCTTTCCCTCTGTCATCAGGGAAGAGGTACAGGAGCCTGAAGACACACACTCAGCGATTCAGGAACAGCTTCTTCTCCTCTGCCATCAGGGAGGAGGTACATGAGCCTGAAGACACACACTCAGCTATTCAGGAACAGCTTCTTCCCCTCCGCCATCAGGGTGGAGGTACAGGACCCTGAAGACACATACTCAGTGATTCATGAACAGCTTCTTCCCCTCTGCCATCAGGGACGAAGTACAGGAGCCTGAAGACACACACTCAGTGATTCAGGAACAGCTTCTTCCCCTCTGCCATCAGGGAGGAGGTACAGGAGCCTGAAGACACACACTCAGCGATTCAGGAACAGCTTCTTCCCCTCTGCCATCAGGGAGGAGGTACAGGAGCCTGAAGACACACACTCAGCGATTCAGGAACAGCTTCTTCCCCTCCGCCATCAGGGAGGAGGTGCAGGAGCCTGAAGACACACACTCAGCGATTCAGGAACAGCTTCTTCCCCTCCGCCATCAGGGAGGAGGTACAGGAGCCTGAAGACACATACTCAGCGATTCAGGAACTGCTTCTTTCCCTCTGCCATCAGGGAAGAGGTACAGGAGCCTGAAGACACACACTCAGCGATTCAGGAACAGCTTCTTCCCCTCTGCCATCAGGGAGGAGGTACAGGAGCCTGAAGACACACACTCAGCTATTCAGGAACAGCTTCTTCCCCTCCGCCATCAGGGAGGAGGTACAGGAGCCTGAAGACACACACTCAGCGATTCAGGAACAGCTTCTTCCCCTCTGCCATCAGGGAGGAGGTACAGGAGCCTGAAGACACACACTCAGCGATTCAGGAACAGCTTCTTCCCCTCTGTCATCAGGGAAGAGGTACAGGAGCCTGAAGACACACACTCAGCGATTCAGGAACAGCTTCTTCTCCTCTGCCATCAGGGAGGAGGTACATGAGCCTGAAGACACACACTCAGCTATTCAGGAACAGCTTCTTCCCCTCCGCCATCAGGGTGGAGGTACAGGAGCCTGAAGACACATACTCAGTGATTCATGAACAGCTTCTTCCCCTCTGCCATCAGGGACGAAGTACAGGAGCCTGAAGACACACACTCAGTGATTCAGGAACAGCTTCTTCCCCTCTGCCATCAGGGAGGAGGTACAGGAGCCTGAAGACACACACTCAGCGATTCAGGAACAGCTTCTTCCCCTCTGCCATCAGGGAGGAGGTACAGGAGCCTGAAGACACACACTCAGCGATTCAGGAACAGCTTCTTCCCCTCCGCCATCAGGGAGGAGGTGCAGGAGCCTGAAGACACACACTCAGCGATTCAGGAACAGCTTCTTCCCCTCCGCCATCAGGGAGGAGGTACAGGAGCCTGAAGACACATACTCAGCGATTCAGGAACTGCTTCTTTCCCTCTGCCATCAGGGAAGAGGTACAGGAGCCTGAAGACACACACTCAGCGATTCAGGAACAGCTTCTTCCCCTCTGCCATCAGGGAGGAGGTACAGGAGCCTGAAGACACACACTCAGCTATTCAGGAACAGCTTCTTCCCCTCTGCCATCAGGGAGGAGGTACAGGAGCCTGAAGACACACACTCAGCGATTCAGGAACAGCTTCTTCCCCTCCGCCATCAGGGAGGAGGTGCAGGAGCCTGAAGACACACACTCAGCGATTCAGGAACAGCTTCTTCCCCTCCGCCATCAGGGAGGAGGTACAGGAGCCTGAAGACACATACTCAGCGATTCAGGAACAGCTTCTTTCCCTCTGCCATCAGGGAAGAGGTACAGGAGCCTGAAGACACACACTCAGCGATTCAGGAACAGCTTCTTCCCCTCTGCCATCAGGGAGGAGGTACAGGAGCCTGAAGACACACACTCAGCTATTCAGGAACAGCTTCTTCCCCTCCGCCATCAGGGTGGAGGTACAGGAGCCTGAAGACACATACTCAGTGATTCATGAACAGCTTCCTCCCCTCTGCCATCAGGGACAAAGTACAGGAGCCTGAAGACACACACTCAGCGATTCAGGAACAGCTTCTTCCCCTCTGCCATCTGGGAGGAGGTACAGGAGCCTGAAGACACACACTCAGCGATTCAGGAACAGCTTCTACCCCTCCGCCTTCAGGGAGGAGGTACAGGAGCCTGAAGACACACACTCAGCGATTCAGGAACAGCTTCTTCCCCTCTGCCATCAGGGAGGAGTTACAGGAACCTGAAGACACACACTCAGCGATTCAGGAACAGCTTCTTCCCCTCCGCCATCAGGGAGGAGTTGCAGGAGCCTGAAGACACACACTCAGCGATTCAGGAACGGCTTCTTCCCCTCCGCCATCAGGGAGGAGGTACAGGAGCCTGAAGACACATACTCAGCGATTCAGGAATAGCTTCTTTCCCTCTGCCATCAGGGAAGAGGTACAGGAGCCTGAGACACACACTCAGCGATTCAGGAACAGCTTCTTCCCCTCTGCCATCAGGGAGGAGGTACAGGAGCCTGAAGACACACACTCAGCGATTCAGGAACAGCTTCTTCCCCTCCGCCATCAGGGAGGAGTTACAGGAGCCTGATGACACACACTCAGCGATTCAGGAACAGCTTCTTCCACTCTGCCATCAGGGAGGAGGTACAGGAGCCTGAAGACACATACTCAGTGATTCATGAACAGCTTCTTCCCCTCTGCCATCAGGGACGAAGTACAGGAGCCTGAAGACACACACTCAGCGATTCAGGAACAGCTTCTTCCCCTCCGCCATCAGGGAGGAGGTACAGGAGCCTGAAGACACATACTCAGTGATTCATGAACAGCTTCTTCCCCTCTGCCATCAGGGACGAAGTACAGGAGCCTGAAGACACACACTCAGCGATTCAGGAACAGCTTCTTCCCCTCTGCCATCAGGGAGGAGGTACAGGAGCCTGAAGACACACACTCAGCGATTCAGGAACAGCTTCTTCCCCTCTGCCATCAGGGAGGAGGTACAGGAGCCTGAAGACACACACTCAGCGATTCAGGAACAGCTTCTTCCCCTCCGCCATCAGGGAGGAGGTGCAGGAGGGCTGAAGACACACACTCAGCGATTCAGGAACAGCTTCTTCCCCTCCGCCATCAGGGAGGAGGTACAGGAGCCTGAAGACACATACTCAGCGATTCAGGAACAGCTTCTTTCCCTCTGCCATCAGGGAAGAGGTACAGGAGCCTGAAGACACACACTCAGCGATTCAGGAACAGCTTCATCCCCTCTGCCATCACGGAGGAGGTACAGGAGCCTGAAGACACACACTCAGCTATTCAGGAACAGCTTCTTCCCCTCCGCCATCAGGGTGGAGGTACGGGAGCCTGAAGACACACACTCAGTGATTCATGAACAGCTTCTTCCCCTCCGCCATCAGGGAGGAGGTACAGGAGCCTGAAGACACTCACTCAGTGATTCATGAACAGCTTCCTCCCCTCTGCCATCAGGGACAAAGTACAGGAGCCTGAAGACACACACTCAGCGATTCAGGAACAGCTTCTTCCCCTCTGCCATCTGGGAGGAGGTACAGGAGCCTGAAGACACACACTCAGCGATTCAGGAACAGCTTCTTACCCTCCGCCATCAGGGAGGAGGTACAGGAGCGTGAAGTCACACACTCAGCGATTCAGGAACAGCTTCTTCCCCTCCGCCTTCAGGGAGGAGGTACAGGAGCCTGAAGACACACACTCAGCGATTCAGGAACAGCTTCTTCCCCTCCGCCATCAGGGAGGAGGTGCAGGAGCCTGAAGACACACACTCAGCGATTCAGGAACAGCTTCTTCCCCTCCGCCATCAGGGAGGAGGTACAGGAGCCTGAAGACACATACTCAGCGATTCAGGAACAGCTTCTTTCCCTCTGTCATCAGGGAAGAGGTACAGGAGCCTGAAGACACACACTCAGCGATTCAGGAACAGCTTCTTCTCCTCTGCCATCAGTGAGGAGGTACATGAGCCTGAAGACACACACTCAGCTATTCAGGAACAGCTTCTTCCCCTCCGCCATCAGGGTGGAGGTACAGGAGCCTGAAGACACATACTCAGTGATTCATGAACAGCTTCTTCCCCTCTGCCATCAGGGACGAAGTACAGGAGCCTGAAGACACACACTCAGTGATTCAGGAACAGCTTCTTCCCCTCTGCCATCAGGGAGGAGGTACAGGAGCCTGAAGACACACACTCAGCGATTCAGGAACAGCTTCTTCCCCTCTGCCATCAGGGAGGAGGTACAGGAGCCTGAAGACACACACTCAGCGATTCAGGAACAGCTTCTTCCCCTCCGTCATCAGGGAGGAGGTGCAGGAGCCTGAAGACACACACTCAGCGATTCAGGAACAGCTTCTTCCCCTCCGCCATCAGGGAGGAGGTACAGGAGCCTGAAGACACATACTCAGCGATTCAGGAACTGCTTCTTTCCCTCTGCCATCAGGGAAGAGGTACAGGAGCCTGAAGACACACACTCAGCGATTCAGGAACAGCTTCTTCCCCTCTGCCATCAGGGAGGAGGTACAGGAGCCTGAAGACACACACTCAGCTATTCAGGAACAGCTTCTTCCCCTCCGCCATCAGGGAGGAGGTACAGGAGCCTGAAGACACACACTCAGCGATTCAGGAACAGCTTCTTCCCCTCTGCCATCAGGGAGGAGGTACAGGAGCCTGAAGACGCACACTCAGCGATTCAGGAACAGCTTCTTCCCCTCTGCCATCTGGGAGGAGGTACAGGAGCCTGAAGACACACACTCAGCGATTCAGGAACAGCTTCTTCCCCTCCGCCATCAGGGAGGAGGTACAGGAGCCTGAAGACACACACTCAGCGATTCAGGAACAGCTTCTTCCCCTCCGCCTTCAGGGAGGAGTTACAGGAACCTGAAGACACACACTCAGCGATTCAGGAACAGCTTCTTCCCCTCCGCCATCAGGGAGGAGTTGCAGGAGCCTGAAGACACGCACTCAGCGATTCAGGAACAGCTTCTTCCCCTCCGCCATCAGGGAGGAGGTACAGGAGCCTGAAGACACATACTCAGCGATTCAGGAACAGCTTCTTCCCCTCTGCCATCAGGGACGAAGTACAGGAGCCTGAAGACACACACTCAGCGATTCAGGAACAGCTTCTTCCCCTCTGCCATCAGGGAGGAGGTACAGGAGCCTGAAGACACACACTCAGCGATTCAGGAACAGCTTCTTCCCCTCTGCCATCAGGGAGGAGGTACAGGAGCCTGAAGACACACACTCAGCGATTCAGGAACAGCTTCTTCCCCTCCGCCATCAGGGAGGAGGTGCAGGAGCCTGAAGACACACACTCAGCGATTCAGGAACAGCTTCTTTCCCTCTGCCATCAGGGAAGAGGTACAGGAGCCTGAAGACACACACTCAGCGATTCAGGAACAGCTTCTTCCCCTCTGCCATCAGGGAGGAGGTACAGGAGCCTGAAGACACACACTCAGCTATTCAGGAACAGCTTCTTCCCCTCCGCCATCAGGGAGGAGGTACAGGAGCCTGAAGACACACACTCAGCGATTCAGGAACAGCTTCTTCCCCTCTGCCATCAGGGAGGAGGTACAGGAGCCTGAAGACGCACACTCAGCGATTCAGGAACAGCTTCTTCCCCTCTGCCATCTGGGAGGAGGTACAGGAGCCTGAAGACACACACTCAGCGATTCAGGAACAGCTTCTTCCCCTCCGCCATCAGGGAGGAGGTACAGGAGCCTGAAGACACACACTCAGCGATTCAGGAACAGCTTCTTCCCCTCCGCCTTCAGGGAGGAGTTACAGGAACCTGAAGACACACACTCAGCGATTCAGGAACAGCTTCTTCCCCTCCGCCATCAGGGAGGAGTTGCAGGAGCCTGAAGACACGCACTCAGCGATTCAGGAACAGCTTCTTCCCCTCCGCCATCAGGGAGGAGGTACAGGAGCCTGAAGACACATACTCAGCGATTCAGGAACAGCTTCTTTCCCTCTGC
Organism: Hypanus sabinus; assembly: GCF_030144855.1. NCBI lineage: Eukaryota > Metazoa > Chordata > Chondrichthyes > Myliobatiformes > Dasyatidae > Hypanus > Hypanus sabinus. The sequence goes on along the minus strand of NW_026781570.1, from coordinate 151,856 downwards.
CATCAGGGAAGAGGTACAGGAGCCTGAAGACACACACTCAGCGATTCAGGAACAGCTTCTTCCCCTCTGCCATCAGGGCGGAGGTACAGGAGCCTGAAGACACACACTCAGCGATTCAGGAACAGCTTCTTCCCCTCCGCCATCAGGGAGGAGTTACAGGAGCCTGATGACACACACTCAGCGATTCAGGAACAGCTTCTTCCCCTCTGCCATCAGGGACGAAGTACAGGAGCCTGAAGACACACACTCAGCGATTCAGGAACAGCTTCTTCCCCTCTGCCATCAGGGAGGAGGTACAGGAGCCTGAAGACACACACTCAGCGATTCAGGAACAGCTTCTTCCCCTCTGCCATCAGGGAGGAGGTACAGGAGCCTGAAGACACACACTCAGCGATTCAGGAACAGCTTCTTCCCCTCCGCCATCAGGGAGGAGGTGCAGGAGCCTGAAGACACACTCTCAGCGATTCAGGAACAGCTTCTTCCCCTCCGCCATCAGGGAGGAGGTACAGGAGCCTGAAGACACATACTCAGCGATTCAGGAACAGCTTCTTTCCCTCTGCCATCAGGGAAGAGGTACAGGAGCCTGAAGACACACACTCAGCGATTCAGGAACAGCTTCTTCCCCTCTGCCATCAGGGAGGAGGTACAGGAGCCTGAAGACACACACTCAGCTATTCAGGAACAGCTTCTTCCCCTCCGCCATCAGGGTGGAGGTACAGGAGCCTGAAGACACATACTCAGTGATTCATGAACAGCTTCCTCCCCTCTGCCATCAGGGACAAAGTACAGGAGCCTGAAGACACACACTCAGCGATTCAGGAACAGCTTCTTCCCCTCTGCCATCTGGGAGGAGGTACAGGAGCCTGAAGACACACACTCAGCGATTCAGGAACAGCTTCTTCCCCTCCGCCATCAGGGAGGAGGTACAGGAGCCTGAAGACACACACTCAGCGATTCAGGAACAGCTTCTTCCCCTCCGCCTTCAGGGAGGAGGTACAGGAGCCTGAAGACACACACTCAGCGATTCAGGAACAGCTTCTTCCCCTCTGCCATCAGGGAGGAGTTACAGGAACCTGAAGACACACACTCAGTGATTCAGGAACAGCTTCTTCCCCTCCGCCATCAGGGAGGAGTTGCAGGAGCCTGAAGACACACACTCAGCGATTCAGGAACGGCTTCTTCCCCTCCGCCATCAGGGAGGAGGTACAGGAGCCTGAAGACACATACTCAGCGATTCAGGAACAGCTTCTTTCCCTCTGCCATCAGGGAAGAGGTACAGGAGCCTGAGACACACACTCAGCGATTCAGGAACAGCTTCTTCCACTCTGCCATCAGGGAGGAGGTACAGGAGCCTGAAGACACATACTCAGTGATTCATGAACAGCTTCTTCCCCTCTGCCATCAGGGACGAAGTACAGGAGCCTGAAGACACACACTCAGCGATTCAGGAACAGCTTCTTCCCCTCTGCCATCAGGGACGAAGTACAGGAGCCTGAAGACACACACTCAGCGATTCAGGAACGGCTTCTTCCCCTCCGCCATCAGGGAGGAGGTGCAGGAGCCTGAAGACACACACACTCAGCGATTCAGGAACAGCTTCTTCCCCTCCGCCATCAGGGAGGAGGTCGAGGAGCCTGAAGACACACACTCAGCGATTCAGGAACAGCTTCCTCCCCTCCGCCATCAGGGAGGAGGTACAGGAGCCTGAAGACACACACTCAGCGATTCAGGAACAGCTTCTTCCCCTCCGCCATCAGGGAGGAGGTACAGGAGCCTGAAGACACACACTCAGCGATTCAGGAACAGCTTCTTCCCCTCTGCCATCTGATTCCTAAATGGACTTTGAACCCATAAACACTACTTCACTAATTTTTTTAAAATTTCTTTTCTTTCTGCAGTACTTGTTTAAACATAACTTTTTCAAATAGACACATATATATATATACAGCAACACACACACAAAACGCTGGTGGAACACAGCAGGCCGGCCAGCATCTATCGGGAGAAGTGCTGTCGACGTTTCGGGCTGAGACCCGAATCTGTATATATAATATATATATTAGTGTTTTTCTCTCTAAACCATTTGCATGTGTCGCATTGTACTACACCAAGCTAACTCGTTTCGCAATGTATGCCGCTGACAGTGAACCTGATTTTGATCGATTACAGGGCGGTGAACCTGGAAGTCCAGAAGCCAATCCTGATTCAGGGATCGGAGGTGGTTTTAAATTCCTTGTTGTTATAAATCCTGGGAGCATCACATCATCAAAAACACACCATCCCTGCCGTGAATTGTGGTGGTGGCTACAACACGTTGTGGGGATGCTCCACTGCAGCACGGCCTGAAAGGTTTGTGAAGGTGGAGGTTAAAATGAATGCAGCGAAACACAGGGGAATCCTGGAGGAAAACGTGATGCAGTCGGCAAGAGAAATGCAACATGGGAGAAGATTTTCTTTTCCCAGCAAGACAACGACCCCAAGCATAAACCAAAGCTAAACAGGAATGGCTTAAAGAACAACAGAGTTTATGTCCTGGAGTGGCCAAGTCAGAGTCTGAACCTCAATCCAATTGTGAATTTGTGGCTGGACTTGAAAAGGGCTGTTCACTCACATTCCCCGTGTAGTCTGACAGAGCTTGAGTAGTTTTGTAAAGAAGAATGGGGAAAAATTGAATTGAATTGACATCCTTCACGTATAATCCACATATAATAAATTTTTACAGTACGTCTCTGTCTAAATGTGCAACGTGCAGTCAAGACAATTTATAATAAATAGAATAATCAATGTAACATAGAAGTACAGTCAAATCAGTGAGAGTTAATCAGTCTGATGGTCCGGTGGAAGGAGCTGTCTTCCACCAGAAGACAGAAGAATCTTGAAGAATTCTTCAAGATTATTCTTCACTTAAATATATAGGTGCTCCGAAGATGGAATAATTGGTTATTTGGGGAAAGAAAGAAATATATATATATTAAAGTTATTACGAACTCCGTGGAGCATGTGGGGGTCTTCCGATATCCAGGCACTCTTTCTTTCTTTCTCTCTTTTTTTTCTATAGGGATGCTCGGGGGGGAGGGGGGATGGATGGATGGATGGATAATATATATTTTTTTCCACACTTTTATTTTGTAACTACTTGAAATACAATAAAAAAAGTTTATTAAAAAAAAGATTATTCTTCACCACAATTCTTCTTCACCAGAAGAATCCTGTCGGTCCTGGATTTTATGCTGCGGTACCGTTTCCCGGATGGCAGCAGCTGGAGTAGATTGTGGTTGGGGAACAACAGAGGTACCTTGTCCAGATGTGCAAAGCTGGTAGACACCTTTCCACACAGACTCGAGCCTGTAATTGCTGCCAAAGGTGGGCCTACTAAATACTGACTTGACGGGGATGAGTAATTACACAATCAATTATTTTGCGTTTAATAATTGGAATAAAGTTAGACCAATTCGCACGAAATTGTTTTCATTTTGACACAAAGGAGTCTTTTTTCTGTTGGCCAGTGTCAAAAAAAGCCAAATTAATTAAATCCATTTTTGTTGTAGAACAATAACACCTGAAAACCTCTAAAGGCACTGGATGTACGTGCTTAAAAGTTTTGCACAGTTCTGTAGCTGGATAATGTTGAGAAAGCAGGAAGATTGCTCCTAAACTTCTCACTCTTTTATTACCTACTTATACTAAAGCACATAATTCTTTTTATACATGCTTGAAATCTGATCCTTATTTCGAGAACATGAGTGCCAAAGGACAAAAGAAACTCGTTGAAAGCAGTGGAGAGGGTGAGCATACCAAGGTTGCAACATCAAAATCACTGGACGGAAAAATCAACCCAAAAAAATCTGAAACTGGAAGCAACAAAAATTTCAAAATTATTGAACGAGAAAATCGAGCAGAGAGATTCGAAATCGGAAAAAAAAAGTCAACGCCGTGGATCTGACGTTAAGGATGATTAATAATGCAATGGGAACATTTAAACGGGAGACCAAGCAGTTACAGGGACGAGTCTTTGAACTTGGGGAAGCCGACAAGAAGATGACTGGCAGAGTCGAGACACTGGAAAGGATACTGTATTTGGCTATTCAAACACTGGAGCAACGGAAAATTAAGATGATTGATCTGGAAGGTCGAAGTTGCAGGCAAAATATTGGAATAATCGGCCCGCCTGAAGATATTGAAAAAGGAGAAGACCCCACTGAATTTTTCTCTCAATTCTTAAGGAAGGTATTTGGCTCGGAAATGTTCTTAAAGTCACCGGTTCTGGATGGCGCACACGGGGTCCCGAGAACGAGGTGGGCACTGGGTCCCAAATCAATGCACGTCGTTTTACGATTTCATTAGCTACATATTAAGGAACAGTTAATTCAACTTGCCCATCAGAAAAACATCATGGAATATGGAAACCACAAATTCCGAATGGCAGAATATCGAATGTCCAGAAGTAATGCGTCAGAGATCGGCGTTTAATTCGGTGATGAGTGAAATGTATCATGCTAAATTCAGACCTGCTCTATTATACCCCGCTCGCCTGAGAATAACCCTATCTGACGGATCACTCAAAAGGCTCACTTCAGTTGAAAAGGCTAGAAAGTTTTTCAAGGATCTAAATGCAAGTCCGATAGTTTCGATATGGTTTTTAACGGTTATGTGGATTTAAAATTAGCCTCAACAGAAAATATTGTTTGATGGTAGATTTTATTTCCTTCATGAATAGAGTCGACGGTCTGTTACAGTCTAACGGTTTTGATGATTAAAAACTGCTTTCGATAGCTTAAACCAAAATGGTAATTTGCTACAGTCTACAGTTTAATGGTAGATCTTTTATGCTTTTTTTTTACTTATGTTCTAGTAAAACGTGTTTGCCATATCTTTAAGGTAATTATTCCTTGTCTTTTAAAATGGCTTTCTGAAATATTCTTTAAAAAGTTTAAAATGGCCGGTTGACTGTCGGTCGTTAATTTTTTACTTTGTTTAGTCTATTTGAGACTAAATTTAAAACATGGCAGTCCTCTATAGATTTAATATTAACTTTGTTTATTATTATGTTTTCACATACTCTCGGATTAATTTTTAAGAAAAATTATAAAACTGGACTTCCATCGTTTGAAATTTTGTTTTTCTCTCCTAGCTTTAGTAAAAGGTAATTCAGTTTTGAATTAGGAGTATTCGTTATATCTTTATGATAAAGCCATTCTTTATTGATTTTTCCCCTTGTGACTATTTAAAATAACTATGTTTGATTTGAGTTCTAATGGACTGATTGTCCTTTTTTGAATTTGTGAAACCTAAATAATCTATCAACACCTTTTCCTTTTTTTTTTTGAAACTGACTTTTCGTGATTTTTTAAGAAAAAAACGCTTAATAAAATGGTGGATGCTCAAAATGTGAGTGGTATGAATCTCTTTTTTTAAATTTTGGAATTTCATCTCCAGAGAGACGGGGATAGAATCTGGGGTAGTTAACTTACTAACTTTCTTTTTGTTAGTTTATGGGTTCTATGGGGTCGGGGAGGGGCGTTTTATTTTTTCTTTCTGTTATTTCTGGGCTGACATGAAACTACAAATATGTCTGACTGTCGTGACTTCCAGTTCCTCTCTTGACTTGTTCTCCTTTCTTTTGGGAGCATGACTTCCCTACAGTAGGATTAACCCTTTATACATTATATAATTTACTTATTGAAACTGAATAAGACTGTTAATTTTGTTTCATGGAATACTAATGGTTTGAACCATCTGATAAAATGGAAAAAAATTAAAATATTTAATAGACTGAAAGCTCAAACTATTTTTGCACAGGAGACTCATGAGGAAGGACGTTCCTTTCTCGTTTTTTTTAGAATTTGGAAGGGCATGCAGTTTCATTCTGACTCATCCACAAAATTGAAAGGTGTTTCTACATTTATTGATCCTTCGATTCCATTCGTTCATTATCAAACAATTTCAGACCCAACTGGTAGATCTTTGTTGATCACCGGTTTACTTTATAATCAAAAAGTTGTTATGGTTAATATTTAAGCTCCAAATGTCGATTGTCCTGAATTTTTCAAGAAACTATTTGTTTTACTCCCTAACTTAAATGAATATAATTTGATAATGGGTGGAGACATTAATTGCTGTTTGAATCCTTTGATGGATATTCCTTCAGTTAAACAAATCCTACCAAATAAATCTGCATTTTTTCTTAATTCTTCTTCAGTGAACTCTGAAATATCAGACATTTTGCGGCTTTTTAACCCTAATGATAAAGAGTTTTCATTTTTCTCTCATGTATATCACAATTATTCTAGAATTGATTATTGTTTTATTGACTCCCGATTAGTACCATCTGTCATTGCTTGTTATTATGATGCAATTACTATTTCTGATTGTGCACTTCTGAAGTTATCAATTAAATTAGCTGATGCAAGTTTCAGAAATAGACAATGGTGGTTCAACTCGACCTTACTTCAAGACTTAAAGTCTGTTAGTTTCTATAAAGAACAGACTTTTTTTTTATTTTCAGCCAACTCTACTGAAGGAATTTCCAGTGGGATATTATGGGAAACTTTTAAAGCATATATTCGTGGACAAATTATTTCATACTCTGCTGGATTAAAAAAAAAGCAAACTAACAACAAACTGTCTATATTGGCTGATAAGATTAAAGAAATTGATAAAAAATGTTCAGTTACTCCTAATTTGGAGCTTTATAAAAAGAGAGTTGAACTTCAGATGCAACATGGTTTGTTATTAACATCTCCTATTGAAAACCAATTACTTAAAAGTAAATGTCAATTTTATCATAGTGATAAAATGGAGAAATTATTGGCCAATCAATTGAAAACTGTTTTGGTTAAATGCCAGATTATTAAAGTTTGTAAACAGGATGGCAATTTTACAGTTGACCATGATGAGATTAATAAATCCTTTCAAGAATTCTACACAACTTTATATTGATCAGAATTCCCTGACGATACTACAACAATGAATGAACTCTTAGGGTAATTGAATATCTGCAAACTATCATCTGATGAATGTTTGCTATTAGATACACCGATTACAGAGGAAAGCAATTTATTTAATGAACTCCAGTAAAGCCCTTGGTATGGATTGATTTACAGCAGAATTTTAAAAATATTTTTCTGATTTACTCTTTCCTTGGTTAAGAAGAACTTTTAAAGATGCCTTATTGATAGGTAAACTACCACAATTGTAGTGTTCTCATACAGGGTACAGAAACTCTGATCTAATACTAAGTTAAACCAAGTCAATGAAAACATGATCACAGTAGGATTAACCATTTACTGTTCACTTTTCCACATTAACGTATGGTGAAAACTGTTGATCAAACAATGCAAAATATATACAGTATTTGTTTCCTTCTTGGCATCACATTTACATCATAAGTAGTAGTAAAGGGAAAACTACAACAAACTATATTACGTTAAAGTCTCATTAAAGTACAACATACAGTCAGAATCTACCTAGGCCAACAACAACATTAAAAACACTTCAACACAAACCATCCAGCAATGCTTTCAATGTCTGTTACGTCGATCAGCGTGGAATCACGGAGAGTCATTTCGATGTCTGTCACATCGATCGGCATGGAATCACGGACAGTCATTTCAATGTCTGTCACGTCAATTGGGGTAGAATCACCGACAGTCATTTCAATGTCTGTGACGTCAATCAGCATGGAATCACGGACAGTCATTTCAATGTCAAGTTGATTGTGGTAGAATCACGGACAGTCATTTCCTTGTCTGTGACGTCGATCAGCATGGAATCACAGACAGTCATTTCAATGTCAGTCTTGTCGATCAGCGTGGAATCACGGACAGTCATTTCAATGTCTGTTATGTCGATCAGCGTGGAACCAGGAACAGTCATTTCAATGTCTGTCACGTCGATCGGCCGGGAAGCACGGACGGTAATTTCAATGTCTGTGCCGTTGATCGGTGTGGTATGACGGACAGTCATTTCAATGTCTGTCACGTCGTCAATGTCTGTCATTTCGATCGACGTGGAATCAGGGACAGTCATGTCAATGTCTGTCACAACAATTGGGGTAGAAGCACGGACAGTCATTTCAATGTCTGTGATATCGTTCGGCATGGAATCACGGACAGTCATTTCAATGTCTGTGATATCGTTCGGCATGGAATCACGGACAGTCATTTCAATGACAGTCGCGTCGATCAGCGTGGAATCACGGACGGTCATTTAAATGTCTCTAACGTCGCTCAGCATGGAATGATAGACAATCATTTCAATGTCTGTCATGTTAATCGACGTGGAATCACCGACTGTCATTTCAATGTCTGTCACATCGATCGGAGTGGAATCACGGACAGTCATTTTAATGTCTGTCATGCCGGTCAGCGTGGCATCAGGGACAGTCATTTCAATGTCTGTGACGTCGATTGGCATGGAATCACGGACAGTCATTTCAATGTCTGTCATGCCGGTCAGTGTGGAATCAGGGACAGTCATTTCAATGTCTGTCACTTCGATCAGCGTGAAATCAGACAATCATTTCATTGTCTGTCACGTTGATTGTGGTAGAATCACGGACAGTCATTTCCTTGTCTGTGACGTCGATCGGCATGGAATCACAGACAGTCATTTCAATGTCGGTCGCCTCGATCTGCATGGACTCACGGACAGTCACTTCAATGTCTGTCACGCCGGACGGCGTGGAATCAGACAATCATTTCAATGTCTGTCAAGGGATTGGCGTGGAATCACGGATGCTCATTTCAATGTCTGTCACGTTAATCAGAGTGGAATCAGACAATCATTTCAATGTCTGTCACGTAGATCGGCGTGGAATCAAACATTCATTTCAATGTCCGTCACGTCGATCGGCGTGGAATCACGGATGTTCAATTCAATGTCAGTAACATCGATCAGCAAGGAATCACGGACGGTCTTTTCAATCTCTGTCACATAGATCGACGTTCAATCACGGACGGTCATTTCAATGTCTGTCACTTAGATAGGGGTGGAATCACGGACAGTCATTTCAATATCTGTGACGGCGATCGGCATGGAATGACGGACAGTCATTTCAATGACAGTCATGTCGATTGGCGTGGATCACGGACAGTCATTTCAATGTCTGTCACATCAATCAGCGTGGAATCACGGACAGTCATTTCAATGTCTGTCACTTCGATCAGCGTGGAATCACCGACAGTCATTTCAATGTCTGTCACTTCGATCAGCGTGGAATCACGGACGGTCATTTAAATGTCTCTCACATCACATAGCATGGAATGATAGACAATCATTTCAATGTCTGTCACATCGATCGGAGTGGAATCACGGACAGTCATTTTAATGTCTGTCATGCCGGTCAGCGTGGCATCAGGGACAGTCATTTCAATGTCTGTGACGTCGATTGGCATGGAATCACGGACAGTCATTTCAATGTCTGTCATGTCGATCGGCGTGGAATCACGGATGCTCACTTCAATGTCTGTCAATGAAATCAGTGTTGAATCAGACAATCATTTCAATGTCTGTCACGTTGATTGTGGTAGAATCACAGACAGTCATTTCCTTGTCTGTGACGTCGATTGGCATGGAATCACAGACAGTCATTTCAATGTCATTCGCCTCGATCTGCGTGGACTCACGGACAGTCACTTCAATGTCTGTTATGTCAATCAGCGTGGAATCACGGACAGTCATTTCAATGTCTGTCACGTCGATCAGCCTGGAAGGACGAACAGTCATTTCAATGTCTGTGACGTCGATCGGTGTGGAATGACGGACAGTCATTTTAACGTCTGTCACGTCGTTAATGTATGTCATGTCGATCGACGTGGAATCACGGACGGTCATTTCAATGTCTGTCACGTCGATTGACATGGAATCACGTATGGTCTTCTCAAAGTCTGTCACATCGATCGGCGTGGTATCACGAACGGTCATTTCAATGTCTGTCACATCGATCAGCGTGGAATCAGACAATCATTTAATTGTCTATCACGTTGATTGTGGTAGAATCACGGACAGTCATTTCCTTGTCTGTGACGTCGATCGGCATGGAATCACAGACAGTCATTTCAATGTTAGTCGCCTCGATCTGCGTGGACTCACGGACAGTCACTTCAATGTCTGTCACGCCGGACGGCGTGGAATCAGACAATCATTTCAATGTCTGTCAAGGGATTGGCGTGGAATCACGGATGCTCATTTCAATGTCTGTCACGTTAATCAGCGTGGAATCAGACAATCATTTCAATGTCTGTCACGTAGATCGGCGTGGAATCAAACATTCATTTCAATGTCTGTCACGTAGATCGGCGTGGAATCAAACATTCATTTCAATGTTCTTCACGTCGATCGGCGTGGAATCACGGATGTTCAATTCAATGTCAGTAACATCGATCAGCAAGGAATCACGGACGGTCTTTTCAATCTCTGTCACATAGATCGACGTTCAATCACGGACGGTCATTTCAATGTCTGTCACTTAGATAGGGGTGGAATCACGGACAGTCATTTCAATATCTGTGACGGCGATCGGCATGGAATGACGGACAGTCATTTCAATGACAGTCATGTCGATTGGCGTGGATCACGGACAGGCATTTCAATGTCTGTCACATCAGTTGGGGAAGAATCACGGACAGTCATTTCAATGTCAGTCGCGTCGATCAGTGTGGAATAACGGACAGTCATTTCAATGTCAGTCGCCTCGATCAGTGTGGAATCACGGACAGTCATTTCAATGCCTGTCATGTCGTTCGGCGTGGAATCACGGATGCTCACTTCAATGTCTGTCAATGAAATCAGTGTTGAATCAGACAATCATTTCAATGTCTGTCACGTTGATTGTGGTAGAATCACAGACAGTCATTTCCTTGTCTGTGACGTCGATTGGCAGGGAATCACAGACAGTCATTTCAATGTCATTCGCCTCGATCTGCGTGGACTCACGGACAGTCACTTCAATGTCTGTTATGTCAATCAGCGTGGAATCAGACAATCATTTCAATGTCTGTCACGTCGATCAGCCTGGAAGGACGAACAGTCATTTCAATGTCTGTGACGTCGATCGGTGTGGAATGACGGACAGTCATTTTAACGTCTGTCACGTCGTTAATGTCTGTCACGTCGATCGACGTGGAATCACGGACGGTCATTTCAATGTCTGTCACGTCGATCAGCCTGGAAGGACGAACAGTCATTTCAATGTCTGTGACGTCGATCGGTGTGGAATGACGGACAGTCATTTTAACGTCTGTCACGTCGTTAATGTCTGTCATGTCGATCGACGTGGAATCACGGACGGTCATTTCAATGTCTGTCACGTCGATTGACATGGAATCACGTATGGTCTTCTCAAAGTCTGTCACATCGATCGGCGTGGTATCACGAACGGTCATTTCAATGTCTGTCACATCGATCAGCGTGGAATCAGACAATCATTTCATTGTCTATCACGTTGATTGTGGTAGAATCACGGACAGTCATTTCCTTGTCTGTGACGTCGATCGGCGTGGAATCACGGACAGTCATTTCAATGTCTGTCACATCGATCAGCGTGGAATCAGACAATCATTTCATTGTCTATCACGTTGATTGTGGTGGAATCACGGACAGTCATTTCCTTGTCTGTGACGTCGATCGGCATGGAATCACTGACAGTCATTTCAATGTTAGTCGCCTCGATCTGCGTGGACTCACGGACAGTCACTTCAATGTCTGTCACGCCGGACGGCGTGGAATCAGACAATCATTTCAATGTCTGTCAAGGGATTGGCGTGGAATCACGGATGCTCATTTCAATGTCTGTCACGTTAATCAGCGTGGAATCAGACAATCATTTCAATGTCTGTCACGTAGATCGGCGTGGAATCAAACATTCATTTCAATGTTCGTCACGTCGATCGGCGTGGAATCACGGATGTTCAATTCAATGTCAGTAACATCGATCAGCAAGGAATCACGGACGGTCTTTTCAATGTCTGTCACTTCGATCAGCGTGGAATCACCGACAGTCATTTCAATGTCTGTCACTTCGATCAGCGTGGAATCACCGACAGTCATTTCAATGTCTGTCACTTCGAGCAGCGTGGAATCACGGACGGTCATTTAAATGTCTCTCACATCGCATAGCATGGAATGATAGACAATCATTTCAATGTCTGTCATGTTAATCGGCGTGGAATCACGGACAGTCATTTCAATGTCTGTCATGTCGTTCGGCGTGGAATCACGGATGCTCACTTCAATGTCTGTCAATGAAATCAGTGTTGAATCAGACAATCATTTCAATGTCTGTCACGTTGATTGTGGTAGAATCACAGACAGTCATTTCCTTGTCTGTGACGTCGATTGGCATGGAATCACAGACAGTCATTTCAATGTCATTCGCCTCGATCTGCGTGGACTCACGGACAGTCACTTCAATGTCTGTTATGTCAATCAGCGTGGAATCACGGACAGACATTTCAATGTCTGTTATGTCAATCAGCGTGGAATCACGGACAGACATTTCAATGTCTGTTATGTCAATCAGCGTGGAATCACGGACAGTCATTTCAATGTCTGTCACGTCGATCCGCCTGGAAGGACGAACAGTCATTTCAATGTCTGTGACGTCGATCGGTGTGGAATGACGGACAGTCATTTTAACGTCTGTCACGTCGTTAATGTCTGTCATGTCGATCGACGTGGAATCACGGACGGTCATTTCAATGTCTGTCACGTCGATTGACATGGAATCACGTATGGTCTTCTCAAAGTCTGTCACATCGATCGACGTGGTATCACGAACGGTCATTTCAATGTCTGTCACTTCGATCAGCGTGGAATCAGACAATCATTTCATTGTCTATCACGTTGATTGTGGTAGAATCACGGACAGTCATTTCCTTGTCTGTGACGTCGATCGGCATGGAATCACAGACAGTCATTTCAATGTCAGTCGCCTCGATCTGCGTGGACTCACGGACAGTCACTTCAATGTCTGTCACGCCGGACGGCGTGGAATCAGACAATCATTTCAATATCTGTCACGTTGATTGTGGTAGAATCACGGACAGTCATTTCCTTGTCTGTGACGTCGATCGGCATGGAATCACGGACAGTCATTTCAATGTCGGTCGCCTCGATCTGCGTGGACTCACGGACAGTCACTTCAATGTCTGTCACGCCGGACGGCGTGGAATCAGACAATCATTTCAATGTCTGTCAAGGGATTGGCGTGGAATCACGGATGCTCATTTCAATGTCTGTCACGTTAATCAGCGTGGAATCAGACAATCATTTCAATGTCTGTCACGTAGATCGGCGTGGAATCAAACATTCATTTCAATGTCCGTCACGTCGATCGGCGTGGAATCACGGATGTTCAATTCAATGTCAGTAACATCGATCAGCAAGGAATCACGGACGGTCTTTTCAATCTCTGTCACATAGATCGACGTTCAATCACGGACGGTCATTTCAATGTCTGTCACTTAGATAGGGGTGGAATCACGGACAGTCATTTCAATATCTGTGACGGCGATCGGCATGGAATGACGGACAGTCATTTCAATGACAGTCATGTCGATTGGCGTGGATCACGGACAGGCATTTCAATGTCTGTCACATCAGTTGGGGAAGAATCACGGACAGTCATTTCAATGTCAGTCGCGTCGATCAGTGTGGAATCACGGACAGTCATTTCAATGTCTGTTACGTCGATCAGCGTGGAATTATGGACTGTCATTTCAATGTCTCTGACGTCGATCAGCGTGGAATCACGGACAGTCACATCAATGTCTGTCACGCCGGTCGACGTGGAATCAGACAATCATTTAAATTTCTCTCATGTCGCTCAGTATGGAATGATAGACAATCATTTCAATATATGTCATGTTAATCGGCGTGGAATCACCGACAGTCATTTCAATGTCTGTCACATCGATCAGCGTGGAATCACGGACATTCATTTCAATGTCTGTCATGCCGGTCAGTGTGGAATCAGACATTCATTTCAATGACTGTCACATCGATCGACGTGGAATCACGGACAGTCATTTCAATGTCTGTCACTTCGATCAGCATGGAATCAGACAATTATTTCATTGTCTATCACGTTGATTGTGGTAGAATCACGGACAGTCATTTCCTTGTCTGTGACGTCGATCGGCATGGAATCACAGACAGTCATTTCAATGTCAGTCGCGTCGATCAGTGTGGAATCACGGACAGTCATTTCAATGTTAGTCGCCTCGATCTGCGTGGACTCACGGACAGTCACTTCAATGTCTGTCACGCCGGACGGCGTGGAATCAGACAATCATTTCAATGTCTGTCAAGGGATTGGCGTGGAATCACGGATGCTCATTTCAATGTCTGTCACGTTAATCAGCGTGGAATCAGACAATCATTTCAATGTCTGTCACGTAGATCGGCGTGGAATCAAACATTCATTTCAATGTCCGTCACGTCGATCGGCGTGGAATCACGGATGTTCAATTCAATGTCAGTAACATCGATCAGCAAGGAATCACGGACGGTCTTTTCAATCTCTGTCACATAGATCGACGTTCAATCACGGACGGTCATTTCAATGTCTGTCACTTAGATAGGGGTGGAATCACGGACAGTCATTTCAATATCTGTGACGGCGATCGGCATGGAATGACGGACAGTCATTTCAATGACAGTCATGTCGATTGGCGTGGATCACGGACAGGCATTTCAATGTCTGTCACATCAGTTGGGGAAGAATCACGAACAGTCATTTCAATGTCTGTCACATCAGTTGGGGAAGAATCACGGACAGTCATTTCAATGTCAGTCGCGTCGATCGGCGTGGAATCACGGACAGTCATTTCAATGTCTGTTACGTCGATCAGCGTGGAATTATGGACTGTCATTTCAATGTCTCTGACGTCGATCAGCGTGGAATCACGGACAGTCACATCAATTTCTGTCACGCCGGTCTACGTGGAATCAGACAATCATTTAAATTTCTCTCACGTCGCTCAGTATGGAATGATAGACAATCATTTCAATATATGTCATGTTAATCGGCGTGGAATCACGGACAGTCATTTCAATGTCTGTCACTTCGATCAGAGTGGAATCAGACAATCATTTCATTGTCTATCAAGTTGATGGTGGTAGAATCAAGGACAGTCATTTCCTTGTCTGTGACGTCGATCGGCATGGAAGCACGGACCGTCATTTCAATATCTCTGATGTCGATCGGCATGGAATCACGGACAGTCAATTCAATGTCTGTCACGTCAATTGGGGTAGAAACACGGACAGTAATTTCAATGTCTGTGACGTCAATCGGCATGGAATGGCGGACATTCATTTCAATGTCCGTCACGTCGATTGGCGTGGAATCACGGATGTTCAATTCAATGTCTGTAACATCGATCAGCAAGGAATCACGGACGGTCTTTTCAATCTCTGTCACATAGATCGACGTTCAATCACGGACGGTCATTTCAATGTCTGTCACTTAGATAGGGGTGGAATCACGGACAGTCATTTCAATATCTGTGACGGCGATCGGCATGGAATGACGGACAGTCATTTCAATGACAGTCATGTCGATTGGCGTGGGATCACGGACAGGCATTTCAATGTCTGTCACATCAGTTGGGGAAGAATCACGGACAGTCATTTCAATGACAGTCATGTCGATTGGCATGGAATCACGGAGGGTCATTTCAATGTCTGTAACGTCGATTGGCATGGAATCACGGACAGTCATTTCAATGTCTGTTACGTCGATCAGCGTGGAATTATGGACTGTCATTTCAATGTCTCTGACGTCGATCAGTGTGGAATCACGGACAGTCACATCAATGTCTGTCACGCCGGTCAGCGTGGAATCAGACAATCATTTAAATTTCTCTCATGTCGCTCAGTATGGAATCAAGGACAGTCATTTCAATGTCTGTAACGTCGATTGGCATGGAATCACGGACAGTCATTTCAATGTCTGTCACATCGATCAGCATGGAATCACCGACAGTCATTTCAATGTCAGTCACATCGATCAGCATGGAATCACAGACAGTCATTTCAATGTCTGTCACGTCAATCAGCGTGGAATCAGACAATCATTTCAATGTCTGTCACGTCGATTGGCGTGGAATCAGACATTCATTTCAATGTCCGTCACGTCGATCAGCGTGGAATCACGGATGTTCAATTCAATGTCTGTTACATCGATCAGCAAGGAATCACGGACGGTCTTTTCAATCTCTGTCACATAGATCGACGTTCAATCACGGACTGTCATTTCAATGTCTGTCACTTCGATAGGGGTGGAATCACGGACAGTCATTTCAATGTCTGTGACGTCGATCGGCATGGAATCACGGACGGTCATTTCAATGTCTGTCTCAACGATTGACGTGGAATCACGGACAGTCATTTCAATGACAGTCACGTCGATCGACGTGGGATCACAGACAATCATTTCAATGTCTGTCACATCGATCGGCCTGGAATCTCAGACGTTCATTTCAATGTCTGTCACGTTGATCGGCCTGGAATGACGGACAGTCATTTCAATGTCTGTGACGTCAATCGGCATGGAATGACGGACAGTCATTTCAATGCCTGTCACGTCGATCGGCCGGGAAGCACGGACGGTAATTTCAATGTCTGTGACATTGTTCGGCATGGAATCACGGACAGTCATTTCAATGACAGTCGCGTCGATCAGCGTGGAATCACGGACGGTCATTAAAATGTCTCTAACGTCGCTCAGCATGGAATCACAGACAGTCATTTCAATGTCTGTCATGTCAATCAGCATGGAATCAGGGACAGTCATTTCAATGTCTGTCACTTCGATCAGCATGAAATCAGACAATCATTTCATTGTCTGTCACGTCGATTGAGGTAGAATCATGGACAGTCTTTTCCTTGTCTGTGACGTCAATCGGCATGGAATCACGGACAGTCATTTCAATGTCAGTCGCCTCGATCTGCGTGGAATCACGGACAGTCATTTCAATGTCTGTCACATCGATCAGCATGGAATCACCGACAGTCATTTCAATGTCTGTCACATCGATCGGCCTGGAATCACAGTCGTTCATTTCAATGTCTGTCATGTCAATCAGCATGGAATCAGGGACAGTCATTTCAATGTCTGTCACTTCGATCAGCGTGAAATCAGAGAATCATTTCATTGTCTGTCACGTCGATCAGCGTGGAATAACGGACGGTCATTTAAATGTCTCTCACATCGCATAGCATGGAATGATAGACAATCATTTCAATGTCTGTCATGTTAATCGGCGTGGAATCACCGACTGTCATTTCAATGTCTGTCACATCGATCGGCGTGGAATCATGGACAGTCATTTCAATGTCTGCCATGTCGATCGGCATGGAATCACGGATGCGCACTTCAATGTCTGTCACTGAAATCAGTGTTGAATCAGACAATCATTTCAATGTCTGTCACGTTGATTGTGGTAGAATCACAAACAGTCATTTCCTTGTCGGTGACGTCGATCGGCGTGGAATCACGGACAGTCATTTCAATGTCATTCGCCTCGATCTGCGTGGACTCATGTACAGTCACTTCAATGTCTGTTATGTCAATCAGCGTGGAATCACGGACAGTCATTTCAACGTCTGTCACGTCGTTAATGTCTGTCATGTCGATTGATGTGGAATCACGGACGGTCTTCTCAATGTCTGTCACATCGATCGACGTGGAATCATGTACGGTCATTTCAATGTCTGTCACTTCGATACGGGTGGAATCACGGACAGTCATTTCAATATCTGTGACGTAGATTGGCATGGAATGACGGACAGTCATTTCAATGACAGTCACTTTGATCGATGTGGAATCACGGACAGTCATTTCAATGTCTGTCACTTTGATCAGCGTGGAATCAGACAATCATTTCATTGTCTATCACGTTGATTGTGGTAGAATCACCGACAGTCATTTCAATAACTGTGACGTCGATCGGCATCGAATAACAGACAGTCATTCCAATGACAGTCGCTTCGATCTGCGTGGACTCACGGACAGTCACTTCAATGTCTGTCACGCCAGACGGCGTGGAATCAGACAATCATTTCAATGCCTATCATGCGGATTGGCGTGGAATCACGGATGCTCATTTCAATGTCTGTAACATCGATCAGTAAGGAATCACGGAAGGTCTTATCAATCTCTGTCACATAGATCGACGTGGAATCACGGACGGTCATTTCAATGTCTGTCACTTCGATAGACGTGGTATCACGGACGGTCATTTCAATGTCTGTCCCTTCAATCAGCGTGGAATCAGACAATCATTTCATTGTCTGTCAAGGTGATTGTGGCAGAATCACGGACAGTCATTTCCTTGCCTGTGACGCCGGACGGCCTGGAATCAGACAATCATTTCAATGTCCGACATGTCGATCGGTGTGGAATCAGACAATCATTTCAATGTCTGTCACGTTGATCGGTGTGGAATCAGACATTCATTTCAATGACCATCACGTCGATCAGCGTGGAATCACGGATGTTCAATTCAATGTCTGTTACATCGACATGCAAGGAATCACGGACGGTCTTTTCAATCTCTATCACATAGATCGATGTTCAATCACGGACTGTCATTTCAATGTCTGTCACTTCGATAGGGGTGGAATCACGGACAGTAATTTCAATGTCTGTTACATCGATCAGCGTTGAATCAGACAATCATTTCAATGTCTGTCACGTTGATCAGCGTGGAATCAGACATTCATTTCAATGTCCGTCACGTCGATTGGCGTGGAATCACGGATGTTCAATTCAATGTCTGTAACATCGATCAGCAAGGAATCCCGGACCGTCTTTTCAATCTCTGTCACTTAGATCGACGTTCAATCACGGACGGTCATTTCAATGTCTGTCACTTCGACAGGGGTGGAATCACGGACAGTCATTTCAATGTCTGTGACGTCGATCGGCATGGAATGGCGGACAGTCATTTCAATGACAGTCACATCAGTTGGGGAAGAATCACGGACAGTCATTTCAATGTCTGTGACGTCGATTGGCATGGAATCACGGACAGTCATTTCAATGTCAGTGGCATCGATCAGCGTGGAATCACGGACTGTCATTTCAATGTCTCTGACGTCGATCAGCGTGGAATCACGAACAGTCACTTCAATGTCTGTCATGGCGGTCGGCGTGGAATCAAACAATCATTTTAATGTCTCTCACGTCGCTCAGTACGGAATGATAGACAATCATTTCAATATATGTCATGTTAATCGGCGTGGAATCACCGACGGACATTTCAATGTCTGTCACATCGATCAGCGTGGAATCACGGTCAGTCATTTCAATGTCTGTCACATCGATCAGCGTGGAATCACCGACAGTCATTTCAATGTCTGTCATGCCGGTCAGTGTGGAATCAGACATTCATTTCAATGTCTGTCACTTCGATAGACGTGGTATCACGGACGGTCATTTCAATGTCTGTCCCTTCAATCAGCGTGGAATCAGACAATCATTTCATTGTCTGTCAAGGTGATTGTGGCAGAATCACGGACAGTCATTTCCTTGCCTGTGACGCCGGACGGCCTGGAATCAGACAATCATTTCAATGTCCGACATGTCGATCGGTGTGGAATCAGACAATCATTTCAATGTCTGTCACGTTGATCGGTGTGGAATCAGACATTCATTTCAATGACCATCACGTCGATCAGCGTGGAATCACGGATGTTCAATTCAATGTCTGTTACATCGACATGCAAGGAATCACGGACGGTCTTTTCAATCTCTATCACATAGATCGATGTTCAATCACGGACTGTCATTTCAATGTCTGTCACTTCGATAGGGGTGGAATCACGGACAGTAATTTCAATGTCTGTTACATCGATCAGCGTTGAATCAGACAATCATTTCAATGTCTGTCACGTTGATCAGCGTGGAATCAGACATTCATTTCAATGTCCGTCACGTCGATTGGCGTGGAATCACGGATGTTCAATTCAATGTCTGTAACATCGATCAGCAAGGAATCCCGGACCGTCTTTTCAATCTCTGTCACTTAGATCGACGTTCAATCACGGACGGTCATTTCAATGTCTGTCACTTCGACAGGGGTGGAATCACGGACAGTCATTTCAATGTCTGTGACGTCGATCGGCATGGAATGGCGGACAGTCATTTCAATGACAGTCACATCAGTTGGGGAAGAATCACGGACAGTCATTTCAATGTCTGTGACGTCGATTGGCATGGAATCACGGACAGTCATTTCAATGTCAGTGGCATCGATCAGCGTGGAATCACGGACTGTCATTTCAATGTCTCTGACGTCGATCAGCGTGGAATCACGAACAGTCACTTCAATGTCTGTCACGCCGGTCGGCGTGGAATCAAACAATCATTTAAATGTCTCTCACGTCGCTCAGTACGGAATGATAGACAATCATTTCAATATATGTCATGTTAATCGGCGTGGAATCACCGACGGACATTTCAATGTCTGTCACATCGATCAGCGTGGAATCACGGTCAGTCATTTCAATGTCTGTCACATCGATCAGCGTGGAATCACCGACAGTCATTTCAATGTCTGTCATGCCGGTCAGTGTGGAATCAGACATTCATTTCAATGACTGTCACATCGATCGACGTGTAATCACGGACAGTCATTTCAACGTCTGTCTCGTCGATCAGCGTGGAATCAGACAATCATTTCATTGTCTATCAAGTTGATGGTGGTAGAATCACGGACAGTCATTTCCTTGTCTGTGACGTTGATCGGCCTGGAAGCACGGACCGTCATTTCAATATCTCTGATGTCGATCGGCATGGAATCACGGACAGTCAATTCAATGTCTGTCACGTCAATTGGGGTAGAATCACGGACAGTAATTTCAATGTCTGTGACGTCAATCGGCATGTAATGGCGGACATTCATTTCAATGTCCGTCACGTCGATTGGCGTGGAATCACGGATGTTCAATTCAATGTCTGTAACATTGATCAGCAAGGAATCCCGGACCGTCTTTTCAATCTCTGTCACTTAGATCGACGTTCAATCACGGACGGTCATTTCAATGTCTGTCACTTCAACAGGGGTGGAATCACGGACAGTCATTTCAATGTCTGTGACGTCGATCGGCATGGAATGGCGGACAGTCATTTCAATGTCTGTCATGCCGGTCAGTGTGGAATCAGACATTCATTTCAATGACTGTCACATCGATCAGCGTGGAATCACGGACAGTCATTTCAATGTCTGTCACGTCAATTCGGGTAGAATCACAGACAGTAATTTCAATGTCTGTGACGTCAATCGGCATGGAATCACGGACAGTCATTTCAATGTCAGTGGCGTCGATCAGCGTGGAATCACGGTCAGTCATTTCAATGACTGTCACGTCGATCGGCGTGGAATCACGGACAGTCATTTCAATGTCTGTCACGTCGATCAGCGTGGAATCACGGACAGTCATTTCAATATCTGTCACGCCGGACGGCATGGAATCAGACAATCAGTTCAATGCCTGTCATGTCGATCGGCGTGGAATCACGGATGCTCATTTCAATGTCTGTCACGTCAATCAGCGTGGAATCAGACAATCATTTCAATGTCTGTCACGTCGATCGGCATGGAATCAGACATTCATTTCAATGTCTGTCACATCGATCTGTGTGGAATCACGGACAGTCATTTCAATGTCTGTCATGCCGGTCTGCGTGGAATCAGACATTCATTTCAAGGACTGTCACATCGATCGACGTGGAATCACGGACAGTCATTTCAATGTCTGTCACTTCGATCAGAGTGGAATCAGACAATCATTTCATTGTCTATCAAGTTGATGGTGGTAGAATCACGGACAGTCATTTCCTTGTCTGTGACGTTGATCGGCCTGGAAGCACGGACCGTCATTTCAATATCTCTGATGTCGATCGGCATGGAATCACGGACAGTCAATTCAATGTCTGTCACGTCAATTGGGGTAGAATCACGGACAGTAATTTCAATGTCTGTGACGTCAATCGGCATGGAATGGCGGACATTCATTTCAATGTCCGTCACGTCGATTGGCGTGGAATCACGGATGTTCAATTCAATGTCTGTAACATCGATCAGCAAGGAATCCCGGACCGTCTTTTCAATCTCTGTCACTTAGATCGACGTTCAATCACGGACGGTCATTTCAATGTCTGTCACTTCGACAGGGGTTGAATCACGGACAGTCATTTCAATGTCTGTGACGTCGATCGGCATGGAATGGGGGACAGTCATTTCAATGACAGTCACATCAGTTGGGGAAGAATCATGGACAGTCATTTCAATGTCTGTGACATCGATTGGCATGGAATAATGGACAGTCATTTCAATGTCAGTCGCGTCGATCAGTGTGGAATCACGGACAGTCATTTCAATGTCTGTCACATCGTCAATGTCTGTCACATCGATCAGCATGGAATCACCGACAGTCATTTCAATGTCTGTCACATCGATCGGCCTGGAATCACAGTCGTTCATTTCAATGTCTGTCATGTCAATCAGCATGGAATCAGGGACAGTCATTTCAATGTCTGTCACTTCGATCAGCGTGAAATCAGAGAATCATTTCATTGTCTGTCACGTCGATCAGCGTGGAATAACAGACGGTCATTT
The DNA here is from genome assembly GCF_030144855.1 of Hypanus sabinus. Taxonomy (NCBI): domain Eukaryota; kingdom Metazoa; phylum Chordata; class Chondrichthyes; order Myliobatiformes; family Dasyatidae; genus Hypanus; species Hypanus sabinus. The sequence goes on along the minus strand of NW_026781570.1, from coordinate 129,228 downwards.
AAATGTCTCTCACATCGCATAGCATGGAATGATAGACAATCATTTCAATGTCTGTCATGTAAATCGGCATGGAATCACCGACTGTCATTTCAATGTCTGTCACATCGATCGGCGTGGAATCACGGACAGTCATTTCAATGTCTGCCATGTCGATCGGCATGGAATCACGGATGCGCACTTCAATATCTGTCACTGAAATCAGTGTTGAATCAGACAATCATTTCAATGTCTGTCACGTTGATTGTGGTAGAATCACAAACAGTCATTTCCTTGTCTGTGACGTCAATCGGCATGGAATCACGGACAGTCATTTCAATGTCATTCGCCTCGATCTGCGTGGACTCATGTACAGTCACTTCAATGTCTGTTATGTCAATCAGCGTGGAATCATGGACAGACATTTCAATGTCTGCCACGTCGATCAGCCTGGAAGGATGAACAGTCATTTCAATGTCTGTGACGTCGATCGGCGTGGAATGACGGACAGTCATTTCAACGTCTGTCACGTCGTTAATGTCTGTCATGTCGATTGATGTGGAATCACGGACGGTCTTCTCAATGTCTGTCACATCGATCGACGTGGAATCACGTACGGTCATTTCAATGTCTGTCACTTCGATAGGGGTGGAATCACGGACAGTCATTTCAATATCTGTGACGTAGATTGGCATGGAATGACGGACAGTCATTTCAATGACAGTCACTTTGATCGACGTGGAATCACGGACAGTCATTTCAATGTCTGTCACTTCAATCAGCGTGGAATCAGACAATCATTTCATTGTCTATCACGTTGATTGTGGTAGAATCACCGACAGTCATTTCAATATCTGTGACGTCGATCGGCATCGAATTACAGACAGTCATTTCAATGTCAGTCGCTTCGATCTGCGTGGACTCACGGATAGTCACTTCAATGTCTGTCACGCCAGACGGCGTGGAATCAGACAATCATTTCAATGTCTGTCATGCGGATTGGCGTGGAATCACGGATGCTCATTTCAATGTCTGTAACATCGATCAGTAAGGAATCACGGACGGTCTTATCAATCTCTGTCACATAGATCGACGTGGAATCACGGACGGTCATTTCAATGTCTGTCCCTTCAATCAGCGTGGAATCAGACAATCATTACATTGTCTGTCAAGGTGATTGTGGCAGAATCACGGACAGTCATTTCCTTGCCTGTGACGTCGATAGGCATGGAATCACTGACAGTCATTTCAATGTCAGTCGCCTCGATTTGCGTGGACTCACGGACAGTCATTTCAATGTCTGTCACATCGATCAGCGTGAAATCACGGATGTTCAATTCAATGTCTGTTACATCGATATGCAAGGAATCACGGACGGTCTTTTCAATCTCTATCACATAGATCGACGTTCAATCACGGACTGTCATTTTAATGTCTGTTACGTCGATTGGGATGGAATCACGGACAGTCATTTCAATGACAGTCACGTCGATCGGCGTGGGATCACGGACAGTAATTTCAATGTCTGTTACATCGATCAGCGTTGAATCAGACAATCATTTCAATGTCTGTCACGTTGATCAGCGTGGAATCAGACATTCATTTCAATGTCCGTCACGTCGATTGGCGTGGAATCACGGATGTTATATTCAATGTCTGTAACATCGATCAGCAAGGAATCCCGGACCGTCTTTTCAATCTCTGTCACTTAGATCGACGTTCAATCACGGACAGTCATTTCAATGTCTGTCACGTCGATCAGCGTGGAATCAGACAATCATTTCATTGTCTATCAAGTTGATGGTGGTAGAATCAAGGACAGTCGTTTCCTTGTCTGTGACGTCGATCGGCATGGAAGCACGGACCGTCATTTCAATATCTCTGATGTCGATCGACGTTCAATCACGGACGGTCATTTCAATGTCTGTCACTTCGACAGGGGTGGAATCACGGACAGTCATTTCAATGTCAGTCGCGTCGATCAGTGTGGAATCACGGACAGTCATTTCAATGTCTGTCACGTCCTCAATGTCTGTCACATCGATCAGCATGGAATCACCGACAGTCATTTCAATGTCTGTCACATCGATCGGCCTGGAATCACAGTCGTTCATTTGAATGTCTGTCATGTCAATCAGCATGGAATCAGGGACAGTCATTTCAATGTCTGTCACTTCGATCAGCGTGAAATCAGAGAATCATTTCATTGTCTGTCACGTCGATCAGCGTGGAGTAACAGACGGTCATTTAAATGTCTCTCACATCGCATAGCATGGAATAATAGACAATCATTTCAATGTCTGTCATGTAAATCGGCGTGGAATCACCGACTGTCACTTCAATGTCTGTCACATCGATCTGCGTGGAATCACGGACAGTCATTTCAATGTCTGCCATGTCGATCGGCATGGAATCACGGATGCGCACTTCAATATCTATCACTGAAATCAGTGTTGAATCAGACAATCATTTCAATGTCTGTCACGTTGATTGTGGTAGAATCACAAACAGTCATTTCCTTGTCTGTGACGTCGATCGGCATGGAATCACGGACAGTCATTTCAATGTCATTCGCCTCGATCTGCGTGGACTCATGTACAGTCACTTCAATGTCTGTTATGTCAATCAGCGTGGAATCACGGACAGACATTTCAATGTCTGTCACGTCGATCAGCCTGGAAGGACGAACAGTCATTTCAATGTCTGTGACGTCTATCGGCGTGGAATGACGGACAGTCATTTCAACGTCTGTCACGTCGTTAATGTCTGTCACATCGATCGACGTGGAATCACGGACGGTCATTTCAATGTCTGTCACTTCGATAGGGGTGGAATCACGGACAGTCATTTCAATATCTGTGACGTAGATTGGCATGGAATGACGGACAGTCATTTCAATGACAGTCACTTTGATCAACGTGGAATCACGGACAGTCATTTCAATGTCTGTCACTTCGATCAGCGTGGAATCAGACAATCATTTCATTGTCTATCACGTTGATTGTGGTAGAATCACCGACAGTCATTTCAATATCTGTGACGTCGATCGGCATCGAATTACAGACAGTCATTTCAATGTCAGTCGCTTCGATCTGCGTGGACTCACGGATAGTCACTTCAATGTCTGTCACGCCAGACGGCGTGGAATCAGACAATCATTTCAATGTCTGTCATGCGGATTGGCGTGGAATCACGGATGCTCATTTCAATGTCTGTAACATCGATCAGTAAGGAATCACGGACGGTCTTATCAATCTCTGTCACATAGATCGACGTGGAATCACGGACGGTCATTTCAATGTCTGTCCCTTCAATCAGCGTGGAATCAGACAATCATTTCATTGTCTGTCAAGGTGATTGTGGCAGAATCACGGACAGTCATTTCCTTGCCTGTGATGTCGATAGGCATGGAATCACTGACAGTCATTTCAATGTCAGTCGCCTCGATTTGCGTGGACTCACGGACAGTCATTTCAATGTCTGTCACGCCGGACGGCGTGGAATCAGACAATCATTTCAATGTCTGTCATGTCGATCGGTGTGGAATCAGACATTCATTTCAATGTCCGTCACGTCGATCGGTGTGGAATCAGACATTCATTTCAATGTCCGTCACGTCGATCAGCGTGGAATCACGGATGTTCAATTCAATGTCTGTTACATCGATATGCAAGGAATCACGGACGGTCTTTTCAATCTCTATCACATAGATCGACGTTCAATCACGGACTGTCATTTCAATGTCTGTCACTTCGATAGGGGTGGAATCACGGACTGTCATTTTAATGTCTGTTACGTCGATTGGGATGGAATCACGGACAGTCATTTCAATGTCTGTGACGTCGATCGGCAAGGAATGGCGGACAGTCATTTCAATGACAGTCACATCAGTTGGGGAAGAATCACGGACAGTCATTTCAATGTCTGTCACTTCGACAGGGGTGGAATCACGGACAGTCATTTCAATGTCAGTCGCGTCGATCAGTGTGGAATCACGGACAGTCATTTCAATATCTGTGACGTAGATTGGCATGGAATGACGGACAGTCATTTCAATGACAGTCACTTTGATCGACGTGGAATCACGGACAGTCATTTCAATGTCTGTCACTTCAATCAGCGTGGAATCAGACAATCATTTCATTGTCTATCACGTTGATTGTGGTAGAATCACCGACAGTCATTTCAATATCTGTGACGTCGATCGGCATCGAATTACAGACAGTCATTTCAATGTCAGTCGCTTCGATCTGCGTGGACTCACGGATAGTCACTTCAATGTCTGTCACGCCAGACGGCGTGGAATCAGACAATCATTTCAATGTCTGTCATGCGGATTGGCGTGGAATCACGGATGCTCATTTCAATGTCTGTAACATCGATCAGTAAGGAATCACGGACGGTCTTATCAATCTCTGTCACATAGATCGACGTGGAATCACGGACGGTCATTTCAATGTCTGTCCCTTCAATCAGCGTGGAATCAGACAATCATTACATTGTCTGTCAAGGTGATTGTGGCAGAATCACGGACAGTCATTTCCTTGCCTGTGACGTCGATAGGCATGGAATCACTGACAGTCATTTCAATGTCAGTCGCCTCGATTTGCGTGGACTCACGGACAGTCATTTCAATGTCTGTCACATCGATCAGCGTGAAATCACGGATGTTCAATTCAATGTCTGTTACATCGATATGCAAGGAATCACGGACGGTCTTTTCAATCTCTATCACATAGATCGACGTTCAATCACGGACTGTCATTTTAATGTCTGTTACGTCGATTGGGATGGAATCACGGACAGTCATTTCAATGACAGTCACGTCGATCGGCGTGGGATCACGGACAGTAATTTCAATGTCTGTTACATCGATCAGCGTTGAATCAGACAATCATTTCAATGTCTGTCACGTTGATCAGCGTGGAATCAGACATTCATTTCAATGTCCGTCACGTCGATTGGCGTGGAATCACGGATGTTATATTCAATGTCTGTAACATCGATCAGCAAGGAATCCCGGACCGTCTTTTCAATCTCTGTCACTTAGATCGACGTTCAATCACGGACAGTCATTTCAATGTCTGTCACGTCGATCAGCGTGGAATCAGACAATCATTTCATTGTCTATCAAGTTGATGGTGGTAGAATCAAGGACAGTCGTTTCCTTGTCTGTGACGTCGATCGGCATGGAAGCACGGACCGTCATTTCAATATCTCTGATGTCGATCGACGTTCAATCACGGACGGTCATTTCAATGTCTGTCACTTCGACAGGGGTGGAATCACGGACAGTCATTTCAATGTCAGTCGCGTCGATCAGTGTGGAATCACGGACAGTCATTTCAATGTCTGTCACGTCCTCAATGTCTGTCACATCGATCAGCATGGAATCACCGACAGTCATTTCAATGTCTGTCACATCGATCGGCCTGGAATCACAGTCGTTCATTTGAATGTCTGTCATGTCAATCAGCATGGAATCAGGGACAGTCATTTCAATGTCTGTCACTTCGATCAGCGTGAAATCAGAGAATCATTTCATTGTCTGTCACGTCGATCAGCGTGGAGTAACAGACGGTCATTTAAATGTCTCTCACATCGCATAGCATGGAATAATAGACAATCATTTCAATGTCTGTCATGTAAATCGGCGTGGAATCACCGACTGTCACTTCAATGTCTGTCACATCGATCTGCGTGGAATCACGGACAGTCATTTCAATGTCTGCCATGTCGATCGGCATGGAATCACGGATGCGCACTTCAATATCTATCACTGAAATCAGTGTTGAATCAGACAATCATTTCAATGTCTGTCACGTTGATTGTGGTAGAATCACAAACAGTCATTTCCTTGTCTGTGACGTCGATCGGCATGGAATCACGGACAGTCATTTCAATGTCATTCGCCTCGATCTGCGTGGACTCATGTACAGTCACTTCAATGTCTGTTATGTCAATCAGCGTGGAATCACGGACAGACATTTCAATGTCTGTCACGTCGATCAGCCTGGAAGGACGAACAGTCATTTCAATGTCTGTGACGTCTATCGGCGTGGAATGACGGACAGTCATTTCAACGTCTGTCACGTCGTTAATGTCTGTCACATCGATCGACGTGGAATCACGGACGGTCATTTCAATGTCTGTCACTTCGATAGGGGTGGAATCACGGACAGTCATTTCAATATCTGTGACGTAGATTGGCATGGAATGACGGACAGTCATTTCAATGACAGTCACTTTGATCAACGTGGAATCACGGACAGTCATTTCAATGTCTGTCACTTCGATCAGCGTGGAATCAGACAATCATTTCATTGTCTATCACGTTGATTGTGGTAGAATCACCGACAGTCATTTCAATATCTGTGACGTCGATCGGCATCGAATTACAGACAGTCATTTCAATGTCAGTCGCTTCGATCTGCGTGGACTCACGGATAGTCACTTCAATGTCTGTCACGCCAGACGGCGTGGAATCAGACAATCATTTCAATGTCTGTCATGCGGATTGGCGTGGAATCACGGATGCTCATTTCAATGTCTGTAACATCGATCAGTAAGGAATCACGGACGGTCTTATCAATCTCTGTCACATAGATCGACGTGGAATCACGGACGGTCATTTCAATGTCTGTCCCTTCAATCAGCGTGGAATCAGACAATCATTTCATTGTCTGTCAAGGTGATTGTGGCAGAATCACGGACAGTCATTTCCTTGCCTGTGATGTCGATAGGCATGGAATCACTGACAGTCATTTCAATGTCAGTCGCCTCGATTTGCGTGGACTCACGGACAGTCATTTCAATGTCTGTCACGCCGGACGGCGTGGAATCAGACAATCATTTCAATGTCTGTCATGTCGATCGGTGTGGAATCAGACATTCATTTCAATGTCCGTCACGTCGATCGGTGTGGAATCAGACATTCATTTCAATGTCCGTCACGTCGATCAGCGTGGAATCACGGATGTTCAATTCAATGTCTGTTACATCGATATGCAAGGAATCACGGACGGTCTTTTCAATCTCTATCACATAGATCGACGTTCAATCACGGACTGTCATTTCAATGTCTGTCACTTCGATAGGGGTGGAATCACGGACTGTCATTTTAATGTCTGTTACGTCGATTGGGATGGAATCACGGACAGTCATTTCAATGTCTGTGACGTCGATCGGCAAGGAATGGCGGACAGTCATTTCAATGACAGTCACATCAGTTGGGGAAGAATCACGGACAGTCATTTCAATGTCTGTCACTTCGACAGGGGTGGAATCACGGACAGTCATTTCAATGTCAGTCGCGTCGATCAGTGTGGAATCACGGACAGTCATTTCAATGTCTGTCACGTCCTCAATGTCTGTCACATCGATCAGCATGGAATCACCGACAGTCATTTCAATGTCTGTCACATCGATCGGCCTGGAATCACAGTCGTTCATTTGAATGTCTGTCATGTCAATCAGCATGGAATCAGGGACAGTCATTTCAATGTCTGTCACTTCGATCAGCGTGAAATCAGAGAATCATTTCATTGTCTGTCACGTCGATCAGCGTGGAATAACAGACGGTCATTTAAATGTCTCTCACATCGCATAGCATGGAATAATAGACAATCATTTCAATGTCTGTCATGTAAATCGGCGTGGAATCACCGACTGTCACTTCAATGTCTGTCACATCGATCTGCGTGGAATCACGGACAGTCATTTCAATGTCTGCCATGTCGATCGGCATGGAATCACGGATGCGCACTTCAATATCTATCACTGAAATCAGTGTTGAATCAGACAATCATTTCAATGTCTGTCACGTTGATTGTGGTAGAATCACAAACAGTCATTTCCTTGTCTGTGACGTCGATCGGCATGGAATCACGGACAGTCATTTCAATGTCATTCGCCTCGATCTGCGTGGACTCATGTACAGTCACTTCAATGTCTGTTATGTCAATCAGCGTGGAATCACGGACAGACATTTCAATGTCTGTCACGTCGATCAGCCTGGAAGGACGAACAGTCATTTCAATGTCTGTGACGTCTATCGGCGTGGAATGACGGACAGTCATTTCAACGTCTGTCACGTCGTTAATGTCTGTCACATCGATCGACGTGGAATCACGGACGGTCATTTCAATGTCTGTCACTTCGATAGGGGTGGAATCACGGACAGTCATTTCAATATCTGTGACGTAGATTGGCATGGAATGACGGACAGTCATTTCAATGACAGTCACTTTGATCAACGTGGAATCACGGACAGTCATTTCAATGTCTGTCACTTCGATCAGCGTGGAATCAGACAATCATTTCATTGTCTATCACGTTGATTGTGGTAGAATCACCGACAGTCATTTCAATATCTGTGACGTCGATCGGCATCGAATTACAGACAGTCATTTCAATGTCAGTCGCTTCGATCTGCGTGGACTCACGGATAGTCACTTCAATGTCTGTCACGCCAGACCGCGTGGAATCAGACAATCATTTCAATGTCTGTCATGCGGATTGGCGTGGAATCACGGATGCTCATTTCAATGTCTGTAACATCGATCAGTAAGGAATCACGGACGGTCTTATCAATCTCTGTCACATAGATCGACGTGGAATCACGGACGGTCATTTCAATGTCTGTCCCTTCAATCAGCGTGGAATCAGACAATCATTTCATTGTCTGTCAAGGTGATTGTGGCAGAATCACGGACAGTCATTTCCTTGCCTGTGATGTCGATAGGCATGGAATCACTGACAGTCATTTCAATGTCAGTCGCCTCGATTTGCGTGGACTCACGGACAGTCATTTCAATGTCTGTCACGCCGGACGGCGTGGAATCAGACAATCATTTCAATGTCTGTCATGTCGATCGGTGTGGAATCAGACATTCATTTCAATGTCCGTCACGTCGATCGGTGTGGAATCAGACATTCATTTCAATGTCCGTCACGTCGATCAGCGTGGAATCACGGATGTTCAATTCAATGTCTGTTACATCGATATGCAAGGAATCACGGACGGTCTTTTCAATCTCTATCACATAGATCGACGTTCAATCACGGACTGTCATTTCAATGTCTGTCACTTCGATAGGGGTGGAATCACGGACTGTCATTTTAATGTCTGTTACGTCGATTGGGATGGAATCACGGACAGTCATTTCAATGTCTGTGACGTCGATCGGCAAGGAATGGCGGACAGTCATTTCAATGACAGTCACATCAGTTGGGGAAGAATCACGGACAGTCATTTCAATGTCTGTGACATCGATTGGCATGGAATAACGGACAGTCATTTCAATGTCAGTCGCGTCGATCAGTGTGGAATCACGGACAGTCATTTCAATGTCTGTCACGTCCTCAATGTCTGTCACATCGATCAGCATGGAATCACCGACAGTCATTTCAATGTCTGTCACATCGATCGGCCTGGAATCACAGTCGTTCATTTCAATGTCTGTCATGTCAATCAGCATGGAATCAGGGACAGTCATTTCAATGTCTGTCACTTCGATCAGCGTGAAATCAGAGAATCATTTCATTGTCTGTCACGTCGATCAGCGTGGAATAACAGACGGTCATTTAAATGTCTCTCACATCGCATAGCATGGAATAATAGACAATCATTTCAATGTCTGTCATGTAAATCGGCGTGGAATCACCGACTGTCACTTCAATGTCTGTCACATCGATCTGCGTGGAATCACGGACAGTCATTTCAATGTCTGCCATGTCGATCGGCATGGAATCACGGATGCGCACTTCAATATCTGTCACTGAAATCAGTGTTGAATCAGACAATCATTTCAATGTCTGTCACGTTGATTGTGGTAGAATCACAAACAGTCATTTCCTTGTCTGTGACGTCGATCGGCATGGAATCACGGACAGTCATTTCAATGTCATTCGCCTCGATCTGCGTGGACTCATGTACAGTCACTTCAATGTCTGTTATGTCAATCAGCGTGGAATCACGGACAGACATTTCAATGTCTGTCACGTCGATCAGCCTGGAAGGACGAACAGTCATTTCAATGTCTGTGACGTCTATCGGCGTGGAATGACGGACAGTCATTTCAACGTCTGTCACGTCGTTAATGTCTGTCACATCGATCGACGTGGAATCACGGACGGTCATTTCAATGTCTGTCACTTCGATAGGGGTGGAATCACGGACAGTCATTTCAATATCTGTGACGTAGATTGGCATGGAATGACGGACAGTCATTTCAATGACAGTCACTTTGATCAACGTGGAATCACGGACAGTCATTTCAATGTCTGTCACTTCGATCAGCGTGGAATCAGACAATCATTTCATTGTCTATCACGTTGATTGTGGTAGAATCACTGACAGTCATTTCAATATCTGTGACGTCGATCGGCATCGAATTACAGACAGTCATTTCAATGTCAGTCGCTTCGATCTGCGTGGACTCACGGATAGTCACTTCAATGTCTGTCACGCCAGACGGCGTGGAATCAGACAATCATTTCAATGTCTGTCATGCGGATTGGCGTGGAATCACGGATGCTCATTTCAATGTCTGTAACATCGATCAGTAAGGAATCACGGACGGTCTTATCAATCTCTGTCACATAGATCGACGTGGAATCACGGACGGTCATTTCAATGTCTGTCCCTTCAATCAGCGTGGAATCAGACAATCATTTCATTGTCTGTCAAGGTGATTGTGGCAGAATCACGGACAGTCATTTCCTTGCCTGTGATGTCGATAGGCATGGAATCACTGACAGTCATTTCAATGTCAGTCGCCTCGATTTGCGTGGACTCACGGACAGTCATTTCAATGTCTGTGACGCCGGACGGCCTGGAATCAGACAATCATTTCAATGTCTGTCATGTCGATCGGTGTGGAATCAGACATTCATTTCAATGTCCGTCACGTCGATCGGTGTGGAATCAGACATTCATTTCAATGTCCGTCACGTCGATCAGCGTGGAATCACGGATGTTCAATTCAATGTCTGTTACATCGATATGCAAGGAATCACGGACGGTCTTTTCAATCTCTATCACATAGATCGACGTTCAATCACGGACTGTCATTTCAATGTCTGTCACTTCGATAGGGGTGGAATCACGGACTGTCATTTTAATGTCTGTTACGTCGATTGGGATGGAATCACGGACAGTCATTTCAATGACAGTCACGTCGATCGGCGTAGTATCACGGACAGTAATTTCAATGTCTGTTACATCGATCAGCGTTGAATCAGACAATCATTTCAATGTCTGTCACGTTGTTCAGCGTGGAATCAGACATTCATTTCAATGTCCGTCACGTCGATTGGCGTGGAATCACGGATGTTATATTCAATGTCTGTAACATCGATCAGCAAGGAATCCCGGACCGTCTTTTCAATCTCTGTCACTTAGATCGACGTTCAATCACGGACGGTCATTTCAATGTCTGTCACTTCGACAGGGGTGGAATCAGACATTCATTTCAATGACTGTCACGTTGATCAGCGTGGAATCAGACATTCATTTCAATGTCCGTCACGTCGATTGGCGTGGAATCACGGATGTTATATTCAATGTCTGTAACATCGATCAGCAAGGAATCCCGGACCGTCTTTTCAATCTCTGTCACTTAGATCGACGTTCAATCACGTACAGTCATTTCAATGTCTGTCACGTCGATCAGCGTGGAATCAGACAATCATTTCATTGTCTATCAAGTTGATGGTGGTAGAATCAAGGACAGTCATTTCCTTGTCTGTGACGTCGATCGGCATGGAAGCACGGACCGTCATTTCAATATCTCTGATGTCGATCGGCATGGAATCACGGACAGTCAATTCAATGTCTGTCACGTCAATTGGGGTAGAAACACGGACAGTAATTTCAATGTCTGTGACGTCAATCGGCATGGAATGGCGGACATTCATTTCAATGTCCGTCACGTCGATTGGCGTGGAATGACGGATGTTCAATTCAATGTCTGTAACATCGATCAGTAAGGAATCCCGGACCGTCTTTTCAATCTCTGTCACTTAGATCGACATTCAATCATGGACGGTCATTTCAATGTCTGTCACTTCGACAGGGGTGGAATCACGGACAGTCATTTCAATGTCTGTGACGTCGATTGGCATGGAATCACGGACAGTCATTTCAATGTCAGTCGCGTCGATCAGTGTGGAATCACGGACAGTCATTTCAATGTCTGTTACGTCGATCAGCGTGGAATCACGGACTGTCATTTCAATGTCTCTGACGTCGATCAGCGTGGAATCATGGATGTACAATTCAATGTCTGTAACATCGATCAGCAAGGAATCTCGGACCGTCTTTTCAATCTCTGTCACTTAGATCGACGTTCAATCACGGACGGTTATTTCAATGTCTGTCACTTCGACAGGGGTGGAATCACGGACAGTCATTTCAATGTCTGGGACGTCGATCGGCATGGAATGGCGGACAGTCATTTCAATGTCTGTGACGTCGATTGGCATGGAATCACGGAGAGTCATTTCAATGTCTGTCATGCCGGTCAGTGTGGAATCAGACATTCATTTCAATGACTGTCACATCGATCGACGTGGAATCACGGACACTCATTTCAATGTCTGTCACTTCGATCAGAGTGGAATCAGACAATCATTTCATTGTCTAACACATTGATTGTGGTAGAATCACGGACAGTCATTTCAATGTCTGTCACATCGATCGGCCTGGAATCACAGTCGTTCATTTCAATGTCTGTCATGTCAATCAGCATGGAATCAGGGACAGTCATTTCAATGTCTGTCACTTCGATCAGCGTGAAATCAGAGAATCATTTCATTGTCTGTCACGTCGATCAGCGTGGAATAACAGACGGTCATTTAAATGTCTCTCACATCGCATAGCATGGAATAATAGACAATCATTTCAATGTCTGTCATGTCGATCGGTGTGGAATCAGACATTCATTTCAATGTCCGTCACGTCGGATAGCGTGGAATCAGACAATCATTTCAATGTCTGTCACGTCGATCGGTGTGGAATCAGACATTCATTTCAATGTCCGTCACGTTGATCAGCGTGGAATCAGACATTCATTTCAATGTCCGTCACGTCGATTGGCGTGGAATCACGGATGTTATATTCAATGTCTGTAACATCGATCAGCAAGGAATCCCGGACCGTCTTTTCAATCTCTGTCACTTAGATCGACGTTCAATCACGGACGGTCATTTCAATGTCTGTCACTTCGACAGGGGTGGAATCAGACATTCATTTCAATGACTGTCACGTTGATCAGCGTGGAATCAGACATTCATTTCAATGTCCGTCACGTCGATTGGCGTGGAATCACGGATGTTATATTCAATGTCTGTAACATCGATCAGCAAGGAATCCCGGACCGTCTTTTCAATCTCTGTCACTTAGATCGACGTTCAATCACGTACAGTCATTTCAATGTCTGTCACGTCGATCAGCGTGGAATCAGACAATCATTTCATTGTCTATCAAGTTGATGGTGGTAGAATCAAGGACAGTCATTTCCTTGTCTGTGACGTCGATCGGCATGGAAGCACGGACCGTCATTTCAATATCTCTGATGTCGATCGGCATGGAATCACGGACAGTCAATTCAATGTCTGTCACGTCAATTGGGGTAGAAACACGGACAGTAATTTCAATGTCTGTGACGTCAATCGGCATGGAATGGCGGACATTCATTTCAATGTCCGTCACGTCGATTGGCGTGGAATGACGGATGTTCAATTCAATGTCTGTAACATCGATCAGTAAGGAATCCCGGACCGTCTTTTCAATCTCTGTCACTTAGATCGACATTCAATCATGGACGGTCATTTCAATGTCTGTCACTTCGACAGGGGTGGAATCACGGACAGTCATTTCAATGTCTGTGACGTCGATTGGCATGGAATCACGGACAGTCATTTCAATGTCAGTCGCGTCGATCAGTGTGGAATCACGGACAGTCATTTCAATGTCTGTTACGTCGATCAGCGTGGAATCACGGACTGTCATTTCAATGTCTCTGACGTCGATCAGCGTGGAATCACGGATGTACAATTCAATGTCTGTAACATCGATCAGCAAGGAATCTCGGACCGTCTTTTCAATCTCTGTCACTTAGATCGACGTTCAATCACGGACGGTTATTTCAATGTCTGTCACTTCGACAGGGGTGGAATCACGGACAGTCATTTCAATGTCTGGGACGTCGATCGGCATGGAATGGCGGACAGTCATTTCAATGTCTGTGACGTCGATTGGCATGGAATCACGGAGAGTCATTTCAATGTCTGTCATGCCGGTCAGTGTGGAATCAGACATTCATTTCAATGACTGTCACATCGATCGACGTGGAATCACGGACACTCATTTCAATGTCTGTCACTTCGATCAGAGTGGAATCAGACAATCATTTCATTGTCTAACACATTGATTGTGGTAGAATCACGGACAGTCATTTCAATGTCTGTCACATCGATCGGCCTGGAATCACAGTCGTTCATTTCAATGTCTGTCATGTCAATCAGCATGGAATCAGGGACAGTCATTTCAATGTCTGTCACTTCGATCAGCGTGAAATCAGAGAATCATTTCATTGTCTGTCACGTCGATCAGCGTGGAATAACAGACGGTCATTTAAATGTCTCTCACATCGCATAGCATGGAATAATAGACAATCATTTCAATGTCTGTCATGTCGATCGGTGTGGAATCAGACATTCATTTCAATGTCCGTCACGTCGGATAGCGTGGAATCAGACAATCATTTCAATGTCTGTCACGTCGATCGGTGTGGAATCAGACATTCATTTCAATGTCCGTCACGTTGATCAGCGTGGAATCACGGATGTTCAATTCAATGTGTGTTACATCGATATGCAAGGAATCACGGACGGTCTTTTCAATCTCTATCACATAGATCGAAGTTCAATCACGGACTGTCATTTCAATGTCTGTCACTTCGATAGGGGTGGAATCACGGACTGTCATTTTAATGTCTGTTACGTCGATTGGGATGGAATCACGGACAGTCATTTCAATGACAGTCACGTCGATCAGCGTGGGATCACGGACAGTAATTTCAATGTCTGTTACATCGATCAGCGTTGAATCAGACAATCATTTCAATGTCTGTCACGTTGATCAGCGTGGAATCACGGATGTTATATTGAATGTCTGTAACATCGATCAGCAAGGAATCCCGGACCGTCTTTTCAATCTCTGTCACTTAGATCGACGTTCAATCACGGACGGTCATTTCAATGTCTGTCACTTCGACAGGGGTGGAATCAGACATTCATTTCAATGACTGTCACATCGATCGACGTGGAATCACGGACAGTCATTTCAATGTCTGTCACGTCGATCAGCGTGGAATCAGACAATCATTTCATTGTCTATCAAGTTGATGGTGGTAGAATCAAGGACAGTCATTTCAATGTCAGTCGCGTCGATCAGTGTGGAATCAAGGACAGTCATTTCAATGACTGTTACGTCGATCAGCGTGGAATCACGGATGTACAATTCAATGTCTGTAACATCGATCAGCAAGGAATCCCGGACCGTCTTTTCAATCTCTGTCACTTAGATCGACGTTCAATCACGGACGGTTATTTCAATATCTGTCACTTCGACAGGGGTGGAATCACGGACAGTCATTTCAATGTCTGTGACGTCGATCGGCATGGAATGGCGGACAGTCATTTCAATGTCTGTGACGTCGATTGGCATGGAATCACGGACATTCATTTCAATGTCTGTCATGCCGGTCAGTGTGGAATCAGACATTCATTTCAATGACTGTCACATCGATCGACGTGGAATCTCGGACAGTCATTTCAATGTCTGTCACTTCGATCAGAGTGGAATCAGACAATCATTTCATTGTCTATCACATTGATTGTGGTAGAATCACGGACAGTCATTTCCTTGTCTGAGACTTCGATCGGCGTGGAATCACGGACAGTCATTTCAATGTCAGTCGCCTCGATCGGCATGGAATCACGGACAGTCATTTCAATGTCCGTCATGTCGATCGGCGTGGCATCACGGATGTTCAATTCATTGTCTGTAACATCGATCAGTAAGGAATCACGGACGCTCTTTTCAATCTCTGTCACATAGATCGACGTGGAATCACGGAGGGTCATTTCAATGTCTGTCACTTTGATTGACGTGTAATCACGGACTGTCATTTCAATGTCTGTCACTTCGATCAGCGTGGAATCAGACAATCATTTCATTGTCTATCAAGTTGATGGTGGTAGAATCACGGACAGTCATTTCCTTGTCTGTGTCGTCGATCGGCCTGGAAGCACGGACCGTCATTTCAATATCTCTGATGTCGATCGGCATGGAATCACGGACAGTCATTTCAATGTCTGTCACGTCGATCAGCGTCGAATCACGGATGCTCATTTCAATGTCTGTCACGTCAACTCGGGTAGAATCACAGAGAGTAATTTCAATGTCTGTGACGTCAATCGGCATGGAATCACGGTCAGTCATTTCAATGACTGTCACGTCGATCGGCGTGGAATCACTTACAGTCATTTCAATGTCTGTCACGTCGATCAGCGTGGAATCACGGATGCTCATTTCAATGTCTGTCACGTCAATCAGCGTGGAATCAGACAATCATTTCAATGTCTGTCACGTCGATCGGCATGGAATCAGACATTCATTTCAATGTCTGTCACATCGATCTGTGTGGAATCACGAACAGTCATTTCAATGTCTGTCATGCCGGTCTGCGTGGAATCAGACATTCATTTCAATGACTGTCACATCGATCGACGTGGAATCACGGACAGTCATTTCAATGTCTGTCACTTCGATCAGAGTGGAATCAGACAATCATTTCATTGTCTATCAAGTTGATGGTGGTAGAATCACGGACAGTCATTTCCTTGTCTGTGACGTCGATCGGCCTGGAAGCACGGACCGTCATTTCAATATCTCTGATGTCGATCGGCATGGAATCACGGACAGTCAATTCAATGTCTGTCACGTCAATTGGGGTAGAATCACGGACAGTAATTTCAATGTCTGTGACGTCAATCGGCATGGAATGGCGGACATTCATTTCAATGTCCGTCACATCGATTGGCGTGGAATCACGGATGTTCAATTCAATGTCTGTAACATCGATCAGCAAGGAATCCCGGACCGTCTTTTCAATCTCTGTCACTTAGATCGACGTTCAATCACGGACAGTCATTTCAATGTCTGTCACGCGGGACACCGTATAATCAGACAATCAGTTCAATGTCTGTCATGTCGATCGGCGTGGAATCACAGATCCTCATTTCAATCTCTGTCACGTCAATCAGCGTGGAATCAGACAATCATTTCATTGTCTATCACATTGATTCTGGTAGAATCACGGACAGTCATTTCCTTGTCTGAGACTTCGATCGGCGTGGAATCACGGACAGTCATTTCAATGTCAGTCGCCTCGATCGGCATGGAATCACGGACAGTCATTTCAATGTCCGTCATGTCGATCGGCGTGGCATCACGGATGTTCAATTCATTGTCTGTAACATCGATCAGTAAGGAATCACGGACGCTCTTTTCAATCTCTGTCACATAGATCGACGTGGAATCACGGAGGGTCATTTCAATGTCTGTCACTTTGATTGACGTGTAATCACGGACAGTCATTTCAATGTCTGTCACTTCGATCAGCGTGGAATCAGACAATCATTTCATTGTCTATCAAGTTGATGGTGGTAGAATCACGGACAGTCATTTCCTTGTCTGTGACGTCGATCGGCCTGGAAGCACGGACCGTCATTTCAATATCTCTGATGTCGATCGGCATGGAATCACGGACAGTCATTTCAATGTCTGTCACGTCGATCAGCGTCGAATCACGGATGCTCATTTCAATGTCTGTCACGTCAACTCGGGTAGAATCACAGAGAGTAATTTCAATGTCTGTGACGTCAATCGGCATGGAATCACGGTCAGTCATTTCAATGACTGTCACGTCGATCGGCGTGGAATCACGGACAGTCATTTCAATGTCCGTCATGTTGATCGGCGTGGCATCACGGATGTTCAATTCATTGTCTGTAACTTCGATCAGTAAGGAATCACGGACGCTCTTTTCAATCTCTGTCACATAGATCGACGTGGAATCACGGAGGGTCATTTCAATGTCTGTCACTTCGATTGACGTGTAATCACGGACAGTCATTTCAATGTCTGTCACTTCGATCAGCTTGGAATCAGACAATCATTTCATTGTCTATCAAGTTGATGGTGGTAGAATCACGGAGAGTCATTTCCTTGTCTGTGACGTCGATCGGCCTGGAAGCACGGACCGTCATTTCAATATCTCTGATGTCGATCGGCATGGAATCACGGACAGTCATTTCAAAGTCAGTGGCGTCGATCAGCGTGGAATCACGGTCAGTCATTTCAATGACTGTCACGTCGATCGGCGTGGAATCACGGACAGTCATTTCAATGTCTGTCACGTCGATCAGCGTGGAATCACGGACACTCATTTCAATATCTGTCACGCCGGACGGCATGGAATCAGACAATCAGTTCAATGCCTGTCATGTCGATCGGCGTGGAATCACGGATGCTCATTTCAATGTCTGTCACGTCAATCAGCGTGGAATCAGACAATCATTTCAATGTCTGTCACGTCGATCGGCATGGAATCAGACATTCATTTCAATGTCTGTCACATCGATCTGTGTGGAATCACGGACAGTCATTTCAATGTCTGTCATGTCGGTCTGCGTGGAATCAGACATTCATTTCAATGACTGTCACATCGATCGACGTGGAATCACGGACAATCATTTCAATGTCTGTCACTTCGATCAGAGTGGAATCAGACAATCATTTCATTGTCTATCACATTGATTGTGGTAGAATCACGGACAGTCATTTCCTTGTCTGTGACTTCGATCGGCGTGGAATCACGGACAGTCATTTCAATGTCAGTCGCCTCGATCGGCATGGAATCACGGACAGTCATTTCAATGTCCGTCATGTCGATCGGCGTGGCATCACGGATGTTCAATTCATTGTCTGTAACATCGATCAGTAAGGAATCACGGACGCTCTTTTCAATCTCTGTCACATAGATCGACGTGGAATCACGGACGGTCATTTCAATGTCTGTCACTTCGATAGGGGTGGAATCATGGACAGTCATTTCAATGTCTGTGACGTCGATCGGCATGGAATCATGGACAGTCCTTTCAACGTCTGTCATGTCGATCAGCGTGGAATCTCGGACGGTCATTTAAATGTCACTCACGTCGCTCAGCATGGATTGACAGACAATCATTTCAATGACTGTCATGTTAATCAGTGTGGA
The DNA here is from genome assembly GCF_030144855.1 of Hypanus sabinus. Lineage (NCBI taxonomy): Eukaryota > Metazoa > Chordata > Chondrichthyes > Myliobatiformes > Dasyatidae > Hypanus > Hypanus sabinus. The sequence continues at coordinate 109,903 of NW_026781570.1, read as the reverse complement.
ATCACCGACAGTCATTTCAATGTCTGTCACGCGGGACGCCGTGTAATCAGACAATCAGTTCAATGTCTGTCATGTCGATCGGCGTGGAATCACAGATGCTCATTTCAATCTCTGTCACGTCAATCAGCGTGGAATCAGACAATCATTTCATTGTCTATCACATTGATTGTGGTAGAATCACGGACAGTCATTTCCTTGTCTGTGACTTCGATCGGCGTGGAATCACGGACAGTCATTTCAATGTCAGTCACCTCGATCGGCATGGAATCACGGACAGTCATTTCAATGTCCGTCATGTCGATCGGTGTGGGATCACGGACAGTCATTTCAACGTCTGTCTCGTCGATCAGCGTGGAATCAGACAATCATTTCATTGTCTATCAAGTTGATGGTGGTAGAATCACGGACAGTCATTTCCTTGTCTGTGACGTCGATCGGCCTGGAAGCACGGACTGTCATTTCAATGTCTCTGACGTCGATCAGCGTGGAATCACGGATGTACATTTCAATGTCTGTAACATCAATCAGCAAGGAATCCCGGACCGTCTTTTCAATCTCTGTCACTTAGATCGACGTTCAATCACGGACGGTTATTTCAATGTCTGTCACTTCGACAGGGGTGGAATCACGGACAGTCATTTCAATGTCTGTGACGTCGATCGGCATGGAATGGCGGACAGTCATTTCAATGTCTCTGACATCGATTGGCATGGAATCACGAATAGTCAGTTCAATGTCTGTCATGCCGGTCAGTGTGGAATCAGACATTCAATTCAATGACTATCACATCGATCGACGTGGAATCACGGACAATCATTTCAATGTCTGTCACTTTGATCAGAGTGGAATCAGACAATCATTTCATTGTCTATCACATTGATTGTGGTAGAATCACGGACAGTCATTTCCTTGTCTGTGACTTCGATCGGCGTGGAATCACGGACAGTCATTTCAATGTCAGTCGCCTCGATCGGCATGGAATCACGGACAGTCATTTCAATGTCCGTCATGTCGATCGGCGTGGCATCACGGATGTTCAATTCATTGTCTGTAACATCGATCAGTAAGGAATCACGGACGCTCTTTTCAATCTCTGTCACATAGATCGACGTGGAATCACGGAGGGTCATTTCAATGTCTGTCACTTTGATTGACGTGTAATCACGGACAGTCATTTCAATGTCTGTCACTTCGATCAGCGTGGAATCAGACAATCATTTCATTGTCTATCAAGTTGATGGTGGTAGAATCACGGACAGTCATTTCCTTGTCTGTGACGTCGATCGGCCTGGAAGCACGGACCGTCATTTCAATATCTCTGATGTCGATCGGCATGGAATCACGGACAGTCATTTCAATGTCTGTCACGTCGATCAGCGTCGAATCACGGATGCTCATTTCAATGTCTGTCACGTCAACTCGGGTAGAATCACAGAGAGTAATTTCAATGTCTGTGACGTCAATCGGCATGGAATCACGGTCAGTCATTTCAATGACTGTCACGTCGATCGGCGTGGAATCACGGACAGTCATTTCAATGTTTGTCACGTCGATCAGCGTGGAATCACGGATGCTCATTTCAATGTCTGTCACGTCAATCAGCGTGGAATCAGACAATCATTTCAATGTCTGTCACGTCGATCGGCATGGAATCAGACATTCATTTCAATGTCTGTCACATCGATCTGTGTGGAATCACGAACAGTCATTTCAATGTCTGTCATGCCGGTCTGCGTGGAATCAGAAATTCATTTCAATGACTGTCACATCGATCGACGTGGAATCACGGACAGTCATTTCAATGTCTGTCACTTCGATCAGAGTGGAATCAGACAATCATTTCATTGTCTATCAAGTTGATGGTGGTAGAATCACGGACAGTCATTTCCTTGTCTGTGACGTCGATCGGCCTGGAAGCACGGACCGTCATTTCAATATCTCTGATGTCGATCGGCATGGAATCACGGACAGTCAATTCAATGTCTGTCACGTCAATTGGGGTAGAATCACGGACAGTAATTTCAATGTCTGTGACGTCAATCGGCATGGAATGGCGGACATTCATTTCAATGTCCGTCACATCGATTGGCGTGGAATCACGGATGTTCAATTCAATGTCTGTAACATCGATCAGCAAGGAATCCCGGACCGTCTTTTCAATCTCTGTCACTTAGATCGACGTTCAATCACGGACAGTCATTTCAATGTCTGTCACGCGGGACGCCGTGTAATCAGACAATCAGTTCAATGTCTGTCATGTCGATCGGCGTGGAATCACAGATCCTCATTTCAATCTCTGTCACGTCAATCAGCGTGGAATCAGACAATCATTTCATTGTCTATCACATTGATTCTGGTAGAATCACGGACAGTCATTTCCTTGTCTGAGACTTCGATCGGCGTGGAATCACGGACAGTCATTTCAATGTCAGTCGCCTCGATCGGCATGGAATCACGGACAGTCATTTCAATGTCAGTCATGTCGATCGGCGTGGCATCACGGATGTTCAATTCATTGTCTGTAACATCGATCAGTAAGGAATCACGGACGCTCTTTTCAATCTCTGTCACATAGATCGACGTGGAATCACGGAGGGTCATTTCAATGTCTGTCACTTTGATTGACGTGTAATCACGGACAGTCATTTCAATGTCTGTCACTTCGATCAGCGTGGAATCAGACAATCATTTCATTGTCTATCAAGTTGATGGTGGTAGAATCACGGACAGTCATTTCCTTGTCTGTGACGTCGATCGGCCTGGAAGCACGGACCGTCATTTCAATATCTCTGATGTCGATCGGCATGGAATCACGGACAGTCATTTCAATGTCTGTCACGTCGATCAGCGTCGAATCACGGATGCTCATTTCAATGTCTGTCACGTCAACTCGGGTAGAATCACAGAGAGTAATTTCAATGTCTGTGACGTCAATCGGCATGGAATCACGGTCAGTCATTTCAATGACTGTCACGTCGATCGGCGTGGAATCACGGACAGTCATTTCAATGTCTGTCACGTCGATCAGCGTGGAATCACGGATGCTCATTTCAATGTCTGTCACGTCAATCAGCGTGGAATCAGACAATCATTTCAATGTCTGTCATGCCGGTCTGCGTGGAATCAGAAACTCATTTCAATGACTGTCACATCGATCGACGTGGAATCACGGACAGTCATTTCAATGTCTGTCACTTCGATCAGAGTGGAATCAGACAATCATTTCATTGTCTATCAAGTTGATGGTGGTAGAATCACGGACAGTTATTTCCTTGTCTGTGACGTCGATCGGCCTGGAAGCACGGACCGTCATTTCAATATCTCTGATGTCGATCGGCATGGAATCACGGACAGTCAATTCAATGTCTGTCACGTCAATTTGGGTAGAATCACGGACAGTAATTTCAATGTCTGTGACGTCAATCGGCATGGAATGGCGGACATTCATTTCAATGTCCGTCACGTCGATTGGCGTGGAATCACGGATGTTCAATTCAATGTCTGTAACATCGATCAGCAAGGAATCCCGGACCGTCTTTTCAATCTCTGTCACTTAGATCGACGTTCAATCACGGACAGTCATTTCAATGTCTGTCACGCGGGACGCCGTGTAATCAGACAATCATTTCATTGTCTATCAAGTTGATGGTGGTAGAATCAAGGACAGTCATTTCAATGTCTGTGACGTCGCTCAGCATGGATTGACAGACAATCATTTCAATGACTGTCATGTTAATCGGTGTGGTATCACCGACAGTCATTTCAATGTCTGTCACGCGGGACGCCGTGTAATCAGACAATCAGTTCAATGTCTGTCATGTCGATCGGCATGGAATCACAGATGCTCATTTCAATCTCTGTCACGTCAATCAGCGTGGAATCAGACAATCATTTCATTGTCTATCACATTGATTGTGGTAGAATCACGGACAGTCATTTCCTTGTCTGTGACTTCGATCGGCGTGGAATCACGGACAGTCATTTCAATGTCAGTCACCTCGATCGGCATGGAATCACGGACAGTCATTTCAATGTCCGTCATGTCGATCGGCGTGGCATCACGGATGTTCAATTCATTGTCTGTAACATCGATCAGTAAGGAATCACGGACGCTCTTTTCAATCTCTGTCACATAGATCGACGTGGAATCACGGACGGTCATTTCAATGTCTGTCACTTCGATTGACGTGTAATCACGGACAGTCATTTCAATGTCTGTCACTTCGATCAGCGTGGAATCAGACAATCATTTCATTGTCTATCAAGTTGATGGTGGTAGAATCACGGACAGTCATTTCCTTGTCTGTGACGTCGATCGGCCTGGAAGCACGGACCGTCATTTCAATATCTCTGATGTCGATCGGCATGGAATCACGGACAGTCATTTCAATGTCAGTGGCGTCGATCAGCGTGGAATCACGGTCAGTCATTTCAATGACTGTCACGTCGATCGGCGTGGAATCACGGACAGTCATTTCAATGTCTGTCACGTCGATCAGCGTGGAATCACGGACACTCATTTCAATATCTGTCACGCCGGATGGCATGGAATCAGACAATCAGTTCAATGCCTGTCATGTCGATCGGCGTGGAATCACGGATGCTCATTTCAAAGTCAGTCACGTCAATCAGCGTGGAATCGGACAATCATTTCAATGTCTGTCACGTCGATCGGCATGGAAACAGACATTCATTTCAATGTCTGTCACATCGATCTGTGTGGAATTACGGACAGTCATTTCAATGTCTGTCATGTCGGTCTGCGTGGAATCAGACATTCATTTCAATGACTGTCACATCGATCGACGTGGAATCACGGACAATCATTTCAATGTCTGTCACTTCGATCAGAGTGGAATCAGACAATCATTTCATTGTCTATCACATTGATTGTGGTAGAATCACGGACAGTCATTTCCTTGTCTGTGACTTCGATCGGCGTGGAATCACGGACAGTCATTTCAATGTCAGTCGCCTCGATCGGCATGGAATCACGTCAGTCATTTCAATGTCCGTCATGTCGATCGGCGTGGCATCACGGATGTTCAATTCATTGTCTGTAACATCGATCAGTAAGGAATCACGGACGCTCTTTTCAATCTCTGTCACATAGATCGACGTGGAATCACGGACGGTCATTTCAATGTCTGTCACTTCGATAGGGGTGGAATCATGGACAGTCATTTCAATGTCTGTGACGTCGATCGGCATGGAATCACGGACAGTCCTTTCAATGTCTGTCACGTCGATCGGCCTGGAATGACGGACAGTTATTTCAATGTCTGTCAAGTCGATTGAGATGGAATCACGCACAGTCATTTCAACGTCTGTCATGTCGATCAGCGTGGAATCTCGGACGGTCATTTAAATGTCACTCACGTCGCTCAGCATGGATTGACAGACAATCATTTCAATGACTGTCATGTTAATCGGTGTGGTATCACCGACAGTCATTTCAATGTCTGTCACGCGGGACGCCGTGTAATCAGACAATCAGTTCAATGTCTGTCATGTCGATCGGCGTGGAATCACAGATGCTCATTTCAATCTCTGTCACGTCAATCAGCGTGGAATCAGACAATCATTTCATTGTCTATCACATTGATTGTGGTAGAATCACGGACAGTCATTTCCTTGTCTGTGACTTCGATCGGCGTGGAATCACGGACAGTCATTTCAATGTCAGTCACCTCGATCGGCATGGAATCACGGACAGTCATTTCAATGTCCGTCATGTCGATCGGTGTGGGATCACGGATGTTCAATTCATTGTCTGTAACTTCGATCAGTAAGGAATCACGGACGCTCTTTTCAATCTCTGTCACATAGATTGACGTGTAATCACGGACAGTCATTTCAATGTCTGTCACTTCGATCAGCGTGGAATCAGACAATCATTTCATTGTCTATCAAGTTGATGGTGGTAGAATCACGGACAGTCATTTCCTTGTCTGTGACGTCGATCGGCCTGGAAGCACGGACTGTCATTTCAATGTCTCTGACGTCGATCAGCGTGGAATCACGGATGTACATTTCAATGTCTGTAACATCAATCAGCAAGGAATCCCGGACCGTCTTTTCAATCTCTGTCACTTAGATCGACGTTCAATCACGGACGGTTATTTCAATGTCTGTCACTTCGACAGGGGTGGAATCACGGACAGTAATTTCAATGTCTGTGACGTCGATCGGCATGGAATGGCGGACAGTCATTTCAATGTCTCTGACATCGATTGGCATGGAATCACGAATAGTCAGTTCAATGTCTGTCATGCCGGTCAGTGTGGAATCAGACATTCATTTCAATGACTATCACATCGATCGACGTGGAATCACGGACAATCATTTCAATGTCTGTCACTTTGATCAGAGTGGAATCAGACAATCATTTCATTGTCTATCACATTGATTGTGGTAGAATCACGGACAGTCATTTCCTTGTCTGTGACTTCGATCGGCGTGGAATCACGGACAGTCATTTCAATGTCAGTCGCCTCGATCGGCATGGAATCACGGACAGTCATTTCAATGTCCGTCATGTCGATCGGCGTGGCATCACGGATGTTCAATTCATTGTCTGTAACATCGATCAGTAAGGAATCACGGACGCTCTTTTCAATCTCTGTCACATAGATCGACGTGGAATCACGGACGGTCATTTCAATGTCTGTCACTTCGATAGGGGTGGAATCATGGACAGTCATTTCAATGTCTGTGACGTCGATCGGCATGGAATCACGGACAGTCCTTTCAATGTCTGTCACGTCGATCGGCCTGGGATGACGGACAGTTATTTCAATGTCTGTCAAGTCGATTGAGATGGAATCACGCACAGTCATTTCAACGTCTGTCATGTCGATCAGCGTGGAATCTCGGACGGTCATTTAAATGTCACTCACGTCGCTCAGCATGGATTGACAGACAATCATTTCAAGGACTGTCATGTTAATCGGTGTGGAATCACCGACAGTCATTTCAATGTCTGTCACGCGGGACGCCGTGTAATCAGACAATCAGTTCAATGTCTGTCATGTCGATCGGCGTGGAATCACAGATGCTCATTTCAATCTCTGTCACGTCAATCAGCGTGGAATCAGACAATCATTTCATTGTCTATCACATTGATTGTGGTAGAATCACGGACAGTCATTTCCTTGTCTGTGACTTCGATCGGCGTGGAATCACGGACCGTCATTTCAATGTCAGTCGCCTCGATCGGCATGGAATCACGGACAGTCATTTCAATGTCCGTCATGTCGATCGGCGTGGAATCATGGACGGTCATTTCAATATCTGTCACGTCGATCGGCATGGAATCAGACAATTATTTCAATGTCCGTCACGTCGATCAGCGTGGAATCACATACGGTCATTTCAATGTCTGTCACGTCGAGTGGCGTGGAATCACGGACGGTCATTTCAATGTCAGTCATGTCGATCGGCGTGGCATCACGGATGTTCAATTCATTGTCTGTAACATCAATCAGTAAGGAATCACGGACGCTCTTTTCAATCTCTGTCACATAGATCGACGTGGAATCACGGACGGTCATTTCAATGTCTGTCACTTCGATAGGGGTGGAATCATGGACAGTCATTTCAACGTCTGTCATGTCGATCAGCGTGGAATCTCGGACGGTCATTTAAATGTCTGTCACGTCGCTCAGCGTGGAATCACGGACAGTCATTTCAATATCTGTCACGCAGGACGGCGTGGAATCAGACAATCAGTTCAATGTCTGTCAAGTCGATCGGCGTGGAATCACGGATGCTCATTTCAATGTCTATCACTTCAATCAGCGTGGAATCAGACAATCATTTCAATGACTGTCACATCGATCGGCGTGGAATCACGGACAGTCATTTCAATGTCTGTCATGTCGATCGGCATGGAATCAGACATTCATTTCAATATCTGTCACATCGATCTGTGTGGAATCACGGACAGTCATTTCAATGTCTGTCATGCCGGTCTGCGTGGAATCAGACATTCATTTCAATGACTGTCACATCGATCGGCGTGGAATCACGGACAGTCATTTCAATGTCTGTCATGTCGATCGGCATGGTATCACGGACGGTCATTTCAATGTCTGTCACGTCGATCAGCGTGGAATCAGACAATCATTTCAATGTCTATCACGTTGATTGTGGTAGAATCACGGAGGGTCATTTCCTTGTCTGTGACCTCGATCGGCATGGAATCACGGACAGTCATTTCAATGTCAGTCGCCTCGATCTGCGTGGACTCACGGACAGACATTTCAATGTCTGTTGCGTCGATCAGCGTGGAATCACGGACAGTCATTTCAATGTCTGTCACATCGATCAGCCTGGAAGCACGGACAGTCATTTCAATGTCTGTGACGTCAATCGGCATGGAATCACGGACAGTCATTTCAATGTCACTGGAGGCGATCAGCGTGAAATCACGGACAGTCACTTCAATGTCATTCACGCCGGACGGCGTGGAATCAGACAATCAGTTCAATGCCTGTCATGTCGATTGGCGTGGAATCACGGATGCTCATTTCAATGTCTGTCATGTCAATCAGCGTGGAATCAGACAATCATTTCAATGTCTGTCACGTCGATCGGACTGGAATCAGACATTCATTTCAATGTCCGTCACGTCGATCGGCGTGGAATCACGGATGTTCAATTCAATGTCTGTAACATTGATCAGCAAGGAATCACAGACGGTCTTTTCAATCTCTGTCACATATATCGACGTGGAATCACGGACGGTCATTTCAATGTCTGTCATGGCGGTCGGCGTGGAATCAAACAATCATTTAAATGTCTCTCACGTCGCTCAGTATGGAATGATAGACAATCATTTCAATATATGTCATGTTAATCGGCGTGGAATCACCGACAGTCATTTCAATGTGAGTCATGCCGGTCAGTGTGGAATCAGACATTCATTTCAATGACTGTCACATCGATCGACGTGGAATGACGGACAGTCATTTCAATGTCTGTCACTTCGATCAGAGTGGAATCAGACAATAATTTCATTGTCTATCACATTGATTGTGGTAGAATCACGGACAGTCATTTCCTTGTCTGTAACATCGATCGGCGTGGAATCATGGACAGTCATTTCAATGTCAGTCGCCTCGATCTGCGTGGACTCACGGACAGTAATTTCAATGTCTGTCACGTCGAGTGGCGTGGAATCACGGACGGTCATTTCAATGTCAGTCGCCTCGATCTGCGTGGACTCACGGACAGTAATTTCAATGTCTGTCACGTCGAGTGGCGTGGAATCACGGACGGTCATTTCAATGTCAGTAATGTCATTCGGCGTGCAATCACGGACGGTCATTTCAATGTCTGTCACGTCGAGTGGCGTGGAATCACGGACGGTCATTTCAAAGTCTGTCACGTCTATCGGCATGTAATCAGGTATGGTCATTTCAATGTCTCTCATTCCGGTCAGCGTGGAATCACGAACGGTCACTTCAATGTCTGTCACGCCAGTCGGCGTGGAATCACGGACTGTCATTTCAATGTCCGTCACATCGATTGTCGTGGAATCACGGACGGTCATTTCAATGACTGTCACGCCGGTCAGCGTGCAATCATGGACGTTCATTTCGATGTCTGTCACATCGATTGGCATGGAATCACAGATGGTCATTTCAATGACTGTCACGCCGGTCAGCGTGGAATCACGGATGGACATTTCAATGTCTGTCACGCCGGTCGGCGTGGAATCACGAACGGTCATTTCAATGTCTGTCACGCGGGTCGGCGTGGAACCACGGATGGTCATTTCAATGTCCGTCACATCAATTGGCATGGAATCACGGACTGTAACTTCAATGTCTGTCACGCCGGTCGGCGTGGAATCACGGACGGTCATTTCAATATCCGTCACATCGATCTGCGTGGAATCACGGACGGTCATTTCAATGTCTGTCTGTGCTATCGGCATGGAAACAGTCAATCATTTCAATGTCAGTCACGTCGATCAGCGTGGAATCACTGACGGTCATTTCAATGTCTGTCACGCCGGTCAGATTGGACTCACGGACTGTCATATCAATGTCTGTCACTACGATCGGTATGGAATCACAGACGGTCATTTTAATGTCTGTCACGCCGGTCAGCGTGGAATAAGACAATCAATTCAATGTCTGTCACTTCAAAATACGTGGAATCACGGACCGTCACTTCAATATCTGTCACGCCGGTCGGCATGGAATTACGTACTGTCATTTCAATGTCTGTAACGTAGAACGGCGTCGAATCACAGATGGTCATTTCAATGAATGTCACAAAGATCGGCATGGAATCACGGACGGTCATTTCAATGTCTTTCTCGCCGGTCAGCGTGGTGTCAGTGACAATCATTTCAATGTCAGTCACGTCTATCGGAGTGGAATCACGGACGGTCATTTCAATGTCTGTCACGCCGGTCAGCATGGAATCACGGACCGTCACTTCAATGTCTGTCACGCCGGTCGGCATGGAATCACCGACGGTCATTTCAATGTCTGTCACGTCGATTGGCATGGAATCAGACAATTATTTCAATGTCTGTAACGTCGATCGGCATGGAATCATGGACGGTCATTTCAATATCTGTCACGTCGATCGGCATGGAATCAGACAATTATTTCAATGTCCGTCACGTCGATCAGCGTGGAATCACATACGGTCATTTCAATGTCTGTCACGTCGAGTGGCGTGGAATCACGGACGGTCATTTCAATGTCAGTCATGTCGATCGGCGTGGCATCACGGATGTTCAATTCATTGTCTGTAACATCAATCAGTAAGGAATCACGGACGCTCTTTTCAATCTCTGTCACATAGATCGACGTGGAATCACGGACGGTCATTTCAATGTCTGTCACTTCGATAGGGGTGGAATCATGGACAGTCATTTCAACGTCTGTCATGTCGATCAGCGTGGAATCTCGGACGGTCATTTAAATGTCTGTCACGTCGCTCAGCGTGGAATCACGGACAGTCATTTCAATATCTGTCACGCAGGACGGCGTGGAATCAGACAATCAGTTCAATGTCTGTCAAGTCGATCGGCGTGGAATCACGGATGCTCATTTCAATGTCTATCACTTCAATCAGCGTGGAATCAGACAATCATTTCAATGACTGTCACATCGATCGGCGTGGAATCACGGACAGTCATTTCAATGTCTGTCATGTCGATCGGCATGGAATCAGACATTCATTTCAATATCTGTCACATCGATCTGTGTGGAATCACGGACAGTCATTTCAATGTCTGTCATGCCGGTCTGCGTGGAATCAGACATTCATTTCAATGTCAGTCGCCTCGATCTGCGTGGACTCACGGACAGTAATTTCAATGTCTGTCACGTCGAGTGGCGTGGAATCACGGACGGTCATTTCAATGTCAGTAATGTCATTCGGCGTGCAATCACGGACGGTCATTTCAATGTCTGTCACGTCGAGTGGCGTGGAATCACGGACGGTCATTTCAAAGTCTGTCACGTCTATCGGCATGTAATCAGGTATGGTCATTTCAATGTCTCTCATTCCGGTCAGCGTGGAATCACGAACGGTCACTTCAATGTCTGTCACGCCAGTCGGCGTGGAATCACGGACTGTCATTTCAATGTCCGTCACATCGATTGTCGTGGAATCACGGACGGTCATTTCAATGACTGTCACGCCGGTCAGCGTGCAATCATGGACGTTCATTTCGATGTCTGTCACATCGATTGGCATGGAATCACAGATGGTCATTTCAATGACTGTCACGCCGGTCAGCGTGGAATCACGGATGGACATTTCAATGTCTGTCACGCCGGTCGGCGTGGAATCACGAACGGTCATTTCAATGTCTGTCACGCGGGTCGGCGTGGAACCACGGATGGTCATTTCAATGTCCGTCACATCAATTGGCATGGAATCACGGACTGTAACTTCAATGTCTGTCACGCCGGTCGGCGTGGAATCACGGACGGTCATTTCAATATCCGTCACATCGATCTGCGTGGAATCACGGACGGTCATTTCAATGTCTGTCTGTGCTATCGGCATGGAAACAGTCAATCATTTCAATGTCAGTCACGTCGATCAGCGTGGAATCACTGACGGTCATTTCAATGTCTGTCACGCCGGTCAGATTGGACTCACGGACTGTCATATCAATGTCTGTCACTACGATCGGTATGGAATCACAGACGGTCATTTTAATGTCTGTCACGCCGGTCAGCGTGGAATAAGACAATCAATTCAATGTCTGTCACTTCAAAATACGTGGAATCACGGACCGTCACTTCAATATCTGTCACGCCGGTCGGCATGGAATTACGTACTGTCATTTCAATGTCTGTAACGTAGAACGGCGTCGAATCACAGATGGTCATTTCAATGAATGTCACAAAGATCGGCATGGAATCACGGACGGTCATTTCAATGTCTTTCTCGCCGGTCAGCGTGGTGTCAGTGACAATCATTTCAATGTCAGTCACGTCTATCGGAGTGGAATCACGGACGGTCATTTCAATGTCTGTCACGCCGGTCAGCATGGAATCACGGACCGTCACTTCAATGTCTGTCACGCCGGTCGGCATGGAATCACCGACGGTCATTTCAATGTCTGTCACGTCGATTGGCATGGAATCAGACAATTATTTCAATGTCTGTAACGTCGATCGGCATGGAATCATGGACGGTCATTTCAATATCTGTCACGTCGATCGGCATGGAATCAGACAATTATTTCAATGTCCGTCACGTCGATCAGCGTGGAATCACATACGGTCATTTCAATGTCTGTCACGTCGAGTGGCGTGGAATCACGGACGGTCATTTCAATGTCAGTCATGTCGATCGGCGTGGCATCACGGATGTTCAATTCATTGTCTGTAACATCAATCAGTAAGGAATCACGGACGCTCTTTTCAATCTCTGTCACATAGATCGACGTGGAATCACGGACGGTCATTTCAATGTCTGTCACTTCGATAGGGGTGGAATCATGGACAGTCATTTCAACGTCTGTCATGTCGATCAGCGTGGAATCTCGGACGGTCATTTAAATGTCTGTCACGTCGCTCAGCGTGGAATCACGGACAGTCATTTCAATATCTGTCACGCAGGACGGCGTGGAATCAGACAATCAGTTCAATGTCTGTCAAGTCGATCGGCGTGGAATCACGGATGCTCATTTCAATGTCTATCACTTCAATCAGCGTGGAATCAGACAATCATTTCAATGACTGTCACATCGATCGGCGTGGAATCACGGACAGTCATTTCAATGTCTGTCATGTCGATCGGCATGGAATCAGACATTCATTTCAATATCTGTCACATCGATCTGTGTGGAATCACGGACAGTCATTTCAATGTCTGTCATGCCGGTCTGCGTGGAATCAGACATTCATTTCAATGACTGTCACATCGATCGGCGTGGAATCACGGACAGTCATTTCAATGTCTGTCATGTCGATCGGCATGGTATCACGGACGGTCATTTCAATGTCTGTCACGTCGATCAGCGTGGAATCAGACAATCATTTCAATGTCTATCACGTTGATTGTGGTAGAATCACGGAGGGTCATTTCCTTGTCTGTGACCTCGATCGGCATGGAATCACGGACAGTCATTTCAATGTCAGTCGCCTCGATCTGCGTGGACTCACGGACAGACATTTCAATGTCTGTTGCGTCGATCAGCGTGGAATCACGGACAGTCATTTCAATGTCTGTCACATCGATCAGCCTGGAAGCACGGACAGTCATTTCAATGTCTGTGACGTCAATCGGCATGGAATCACGGACAGTCATTTCAATGTCACTGGAGGCGATCAGCGTGAAATCACGGACAGTCACTTCAATGTCATTCACGCCGGACGGCGTGGAATCAGACAATCAGTTCAATGCCTGTCATGTCGATTGGCGTGGAATCACGGATGCTCATTTCAATGTCTGTCATGTCAATCAGCGTGGAATCAGACAATCATTTCAATGTCTGTCACGTCGATCGGACTGGAATCAGACATTCATTTCAATGTCCGTCACGTCGATCGGCGTGGAATCACGGATGTTCAATTCAATGTCTGTAACATTGATCAGCAAGGAATCACAGACGGTCTTTTCAATCTCTGTCACATATATCGACGTGGAATCACGGACGGTCATTTCAATGTCTGTCATGGCGGTCGGCGTGGAATCAAACAATCATTTAAATGTCTCTCACGTCGCTCAGTATGGAATGATAGACAATCATTTCAATATATGTCATGTTAATCGGCGTGGAATCACCGACAGTCATTTCAATGTGAGTCATGCCGGTCAGTGTGGAATCAGACATTCATTTCAATGACTGTCACATCGATCGACGTGGAATGACGGACAGTCATTTCAATGTCTGTCACTTCGATCAGAGTGGAATCAGACAATAATTTCATTGTCTATCACATTGATTGTGGTAGAATCACGGACAGTCATTTCCTTGTCTGTAACATCGATCGGCGTGGAATCATGGACAGTCATTTCAATGTCAGTCGCCTCGATCTGCGTGGACTCACGGACAGTAATTTCAATGTCTGTCACGTCGAGTGGCGTGGAATCACGGACGGTCATTTCAATGTCAGTCGCCTCGATCTGCGTGGACTCACGGACAGTAATTTCAATGTCTGTCACGTCGAGTGGCGTGGAATCACGGACGGTCATTTCAATGTCAGTAATGTCATTCGGCGTGCAATCACGGACGGTCATTTCAATGTCTGTCACGTCGAGTGGCGTGGAATCACGGACGGTCATTTCAAAGTCTGTCACGTCTATCGGCATGTAATCAGGTATGGTCATTTCAATGTCTCTCATTCCGGTCAGCGTGGAATCACGAACGGTCACTTCAATGTCTGTCACGCCAGTCGGCGTGGAATCACGGACTGTCATTTCAATGTCCGTCACATCGATTGTCGTGGAATCACGGACGGTCATTTCAATGACTGTCACGCCGGTCAGCGTGCAATCATGGACGTTCATTTCGATGTCTGTCACATCGATTGGCATGGAATCACAGATGGTCATTTCAATGACTGTCACGCCGGTCAGCGTGGAATCACGGATGGACATTTCAATGTCTGTCACGCCGGTCGGCGTGGAATCACGAACGGTCATTTCAATGTCTGTCACGCGGGTCGGCGTGGAACCACGGATGGTCATTTCAATGTCCGTCACATCAATTGGCATGGAATCACGGACTGTAACTTCAATGTCTGTCACGCCGGTCGGCGTGGAATCACGGACGGTCATTTCAATATCCGTCACATCGATCTGCGTGGAATCACGGACGGTCATTTCAATGTCTGTCTGTGCTATCGGCATGGAAACAGTCAATCATTTCAATGTCAGTCACGTCGATCAGCGTGGAATCACTGACGGTCATTTCAATGTCTGTCACGCCGGTCAGATTGGACTCACGGACTGTCATATCAATGTCTGTCACTACGATCGGTATGGAATCACAGACGGTCATTTTAATGTCTGTCACGCCGGTCAGCGTGGAATAAGACAATCAATTCAATGTCTGTCACTTCAAAATACGTGGAATCACGGACCGTCACTTCAATATCTGTCACGCCGGTCGGCATGGAATTACGTACTGTCATTTCAATGTCTGTAACGTAGAACGGCGTCGAATCACAGATGGTCATTTCAATGAATGTCACAAAGATCGGCATGGAATCACGGACGGTCATTTCAATGTCTTTCTCGCCGGTCAGCGTGGTGTCAGTGACAATCATTTCAATGTCAGTCACGTCTATCGGAGTGGAATCACGGACGGTCATTTCAATGTCTGTCACGCCGGTCAGCATGGAATCACGGACCGTCACTTCAATGTCTGTCACGCCGGTCGGCATGGAATCACCGACGGTCATTTCAATGTCTGTCACGTCGATTGGCATGGAATCAGACAATTATTTCAATGTCTGTAACGTCGATCGGCATGGAATCATGGACGGTCATTTCAATATCTGTCACGTCGATCGGCATGGAATCAGACAATTATTTCAATGTCCGTCACGTCGATCAGCGTGGAATCACATACGGTCATTTCAATGTCTGTCACGTCGAGTGGCGTGGAATCACGGACTGTCATTTCAATGTCCGTCACATCGATTGTCGTGGAATCACGGACGGTCATTTCAATGACTGTCACGCCGGTCAGCGTGGAATCATGGACGTTCATTTCGATGTCTGTCACATCGATTGGCATGGAATCACAGATGGTCATTTCAATGACTGTCACGCCGGTCAGCGTGGAATCACGGATGGACATTTCAAAGTCTGTCACGCCGGTCGGCGTGGAATCATGAACGGTCATTTCAATGTCTGTCACGCGGGTCGGCGTGGAACCACGGATGGTCATTTCAATGTCCGTCACATCAATTGGCGTGGAATCACGGACTGTAACTTCAATGTCTGTCACGCCGGTCGGCGTGGAATCACGGACGGTCATTTCAATATCCGTCACATCGATCTGCGTGGAATCACGGACGGTCATTTCAATGTCTGTCTGTGCTATCGGCATGGAAACAGTCAATCATTTCAATGTCAGTCACGTCGATCAGCGTGGAATCACGGATGGTCATTTCAATGTCTTTCTCGCCGGTCAGCGTGGTGTCAGTGACAATCATTTCAATGTCAGTCACGTCTATCGGCGTGGAATCACGGACGGTCATTTCAATGTCTGTCACGCCGGTCAGCATGGAATCACGGACCGTCACTTCAATGTCTGTCACGCCGGTCGGCATGGAATCACCGACGGTCATTTCAATGTCTGTCACGTCGATTGGCATGGAATCAGACAATTATTTCAATGTCTGTAACGTCGATCGGCATGGAATCATGGACGGTCATTTCAATATCTGTCACGTCGATCGGCATGGAATCAGACAATTATTTCAATGTCCGTCACGTCGATCAGCGTGGAATCACATACGGTCATTTCAATGTCTGTCACGTCGAGTGGCGTGGAATCACGGACGGTCATTTCAATGTCAGTCATGTCGTTCGGCGTGCAATCACGGACGGTCATTTCAATGTCTGTCACGTCGAGTGGCGTGGAATCACGGACGGTCATTTCAAAGTCTGTCACGTCTATCGGCATGTAATCAGGTATGGTCATTTCAATGTCTGTCATGCCGGTCAGCGTGGAATCACGAACGGTCACTTCAATGTCTGTCACGCCAGTCGGCGTGGAATCACGGACTGTCATTTCAATGTCCGTCACGTCGATTGGCGTGGAATCACGGACGTTCATTTAAATGTCTGTCACGCCGGTCGGCGTGGAGTCACGGACGGTCATTTCAATGTCCGTCACATCGATTGGCGTGGAATCACGGACGGTCATTTCAATGTCTGTCTGTGCGATCGGCATGGAAACAGTCAATCATTTCAATGTCAGTCACGTCGATCAGCGTGGAATCACGGATGGTCATTTCAATGTCTGTCACGCCGGTCAGATTGGACTCACGGACTGTCATATCAATGTCTGTCACTACGATCGGTATGGAATCACAGACGGTCATTTTAATGTCTGTCACGCCGGTCAGCGTGGAATAAGACAATCAATTCAATGTCTGTCACTTCAAAATGCGTGGAATCACGGACCGTCACTTCAATATCTGTCACGCCGGTCGGCATGGAATTACGTACTGTCATTTCAATGTCTGTAACGTAGATCGGCGTCGAATCACAGAAGGTCATTTCAATGAATGTCACAAAGATCGGCATGGAATCACGGACGGTCATTTCAATGTCTGTCACGTTCATCAGCATGGAATCATAGACAATTATTTCAAAGTCTGTCGCGTCGATCGGCGTGGTATCATGGACAGTCATTCGATGACTGTCACGTCGATCAGCGTGGTATCAGTCAATCATTTCAATGTCTGTCACGTCGATCGGCGTGGAATCATAGACAATCATTTCAGTGTCTGTCACGCTGGTCAACGTGGAATCAAGTACGGTCATTTCAATGTCTGTCTCGGTGATCTTCATGGAATCAGACAATCATTTCAATGTCAGTCACGTCGTTTGGCGTGGAATCACGGACGGTCATTTCAATGTCTGTCACGTCGATCAGCATGGAATCAGACAATCATTTCAATGTTTGTCACGTTGATCAGCGTGGAATCAGAGAATCATTTCAATACCTGTCACGCTGATCAGCGTGGAATCACGGACGGTCATTTCAAAGTCTGTCACGCCGGTCAGCATGGAATCACGGACCGTCACTTCAATGTCTGTCACGCCGGTCGGCATGGAATCACCGACGGTCATTTCAATATCTGTCACGTCGATCGGCATGGAATCAGACAATTATTTCAATGTCTGTAACGTCGATCGGCATGGAATCATGGACGGTCATTTCAATATCTGTCACGTTGATCGGACTGGAATCAGACAATTATTTCAATGTCCGTCACGTCGATCAGCGCAGAATCACATACGGTCATTTCAATGTCTGTCACTTCGAGTGGCGTGGAATCACGGACGGTCATTTCAAAGTCTGTCACGTCTATCGGCATGTAATCAGGTATGGTCATTTCAATGTCTGTCATGCCGGTCAGCGTGGAATCACGAACGGTCACTTCAATGTCTGTCACGCCAGTCGGCGTGGAATCACGGACTGTCATTTCAATGTCCGTCACGTCGATTGGCGTGGAATCACGGACGGTCATTTCAATGTCCGTCACATCGATTGGCGTGGAATCACGGATGGTCATTTCAATGTCTGTCTGTGCGATCGGCATGGAAACAGTCAATCATTTCAATGTCAGTCACGTCGATCAGCGTGGAATCACGGATGGTCATTTCAATGTCTGTCACGTCGTTCAGATTGGACTCACGGACTGTCATATCAATGTCTGTCACTACGATCGGTATGGAATCACAGATGGTCATTTTAATGTCTGTCACGCCGGTCAGCGTGGAATAAGACAATCAATTCAATGTCTGTCACTTCAAAATGCGTGGAATCACGGACCGTCACTTCAATATCTGTCACGCCGGTCGGCATGGAATTACGTACTGTCATTTCAATGTCTGTAACGTAGATCGGCGTCGAATCACAGAAGGTCATTTCAATGAATGTCACAAAGATCGGCATGGAATCACGGACGGTCATTTCAATGTCTGTCACGTTCATCAGCATGGAATCATAGACAATTATTTCAAAGTCTGTCGCGTCGATCGGCGTGGTATCATGGACAGTCATTCGATGACTGTCACGTCGATCAGCGTGGTATCAGTCAATCATTTCAATGTCTGTCACGTCGATCGGCGTGGAATCATAGACAATCATTTCAGTGTCTGTCACGCTGGTCAACGTGGAATCAAGTACGGTCATTTCAATGTCTGTCTCGGTGATCTTCATGGAATCAGACAATCATTTCAATGTCAGTCACGTCGTTTGGCGTGGAATCACGGACGGTCATTTCAATGTCTGTCAAGTCGATCAGCCTGGAATCACGTACGGTCATTTCAATGTCTGTCACGTCGATCAGCATGGAATCAGACAATCATTTCAATGTTTGTCACGTTGATCAGCGTGGAATCAGAGAATCATTTCAATACCTGTCACGCTGATCAGCGTGGAATCACAGACGGTCATTTCAATGTCTGTCACGTCTATCAGCATGGAATCAGGTATGGTCATTTCAATGTCTGTCATGCCGGTCGGCGTGGAATCACGAACGGTCATTTCAATGTCTGTCACGCCGGTCGGCGTGGAATCACGGATGGTCATTTCAATGTCCGTCACATCGATTGTCGTGGAATCACGGACGGACATTTTAATGTCTGTCACGCCGGTCAGCGTGGAATAAGACAATCAATTCAATGTCTGTCACTTCAAAATACGTGGAATCACGGACCGTCACTTCAATATCTGTCACGCCGGTCGGCATGGAATTACGTACTGTCATTTCAATGTCTGTAACGTAGAACGGCGTTGAATCACAGATGGTCATTTCAATGAATGTCACAAAGATCGGCATGGAATCACGGACGGTCATTTCAATGTCTTTCTCGCCGGTCAGCGTGGTGTCAGTGACAATCATTTCAATGTCAGTCACGTCTATCGGCGTGGAATCACGGACGGTCATTTCAAAGTCTGTCACGCCGGTCAGCATGGAATCACGGACCGTCACTTCAATGTCTGTCACGCCGGTCGGCATGGAATCACCGACGGTCATTTCAATGTCTGTCACGTCGATCGGCATGGAATCAGACAATTATTTCAATGTCTGTAACGTCGATCGGCATGGAATCATGGACGGTCATTTCAATATCTGTCACGTCGATCGGCATGGAATCAGACAATTATTTCAATGTCCGTCACGTCGATCAGCGTGGAATCACATACGGTCATTTCAATGTCTGTCACGTCGAGTGGCGTGGAATCACGGACGGTCATTTCAATGTCAGTCATGTCGTTCGGCGTGCAATCACGGACGGTCATTTCAATGTCTGTCACGTCGAGTGGCGTGGAATCACGGACGGTCATTTCAAAGTCTGTCACGTCTATCGGCATGTAATCAGGTATGGTCATTTCAATGTCTGTCATGCCGGTCAGCGTGGAATCACGAACGGTCACTTCAATGTCTGTCACGCCAGTCGGCGTGGAATCACGGACTGTCATTTCAATGTCCGTCACGTCGATTGGCGTGGAATCACGGACGTTCATTTAAATGTCTGTCACGCCGGTCGGCGTGGAGTCACGGACGGTCATTTCAATGTCCGTCACATCGATTGGCGTGGAATCACGGACGGTCATTTCAATGTCTGTCTGTGCGATCGGCATGGAAACAGTCAATCATTTCAATGTCAGTCACGTCGATCAGCGTGGAATCACGGATGGTCATTTCAATGTCTGTCACGCCGGTCAGATTGGACTCACGGACTGTCATATCAATGTCTGTCACTACGATCGGTATGGAATCACAGACGGTCATTTTAATGTCTGTCACGCCGGTCAGCGTGGAATAAGACAATCAATTCAATGTCTGTCACTTCAAAATGCGTGGAATCACGGACCGTCACTTCAATATCTGTCACGCCGGTCGGCATGGAATTACGTACTGTCATTTCAATGTCTGTAACGTAGATCGGCGTCGAATCACAGAAGGTCATTTCAATGAATGTCACAAAGATCGGCATGGAATCACGGACGGTCATTTCAATGTCTGTCACGTTCATCAGCATGGAATCATAGACAATTATTTCAAAGTCTGTCGCGTCGATCGGCGTGGTATCATGGACAGTCATTCGATGACTGTCACGTCGATCAGCGTGGTATCAGTCAATCATTTCAATGTCTGTCACGTCGATCGGCGTGGAATCATAGACAATCATTTCAGTGTCTGTCACGCTGGTCAACGTGGAATCAAGTACGGTCATTTCAATGTCTGTCTCGGTGATCTTCATGGAATCAGACAATCATTTCAATGTCAGTCACGTCGTTTGGCGTGGAATCACGGACGGTCATTTCAATGTCTGTCACGTCGATCAGCCTGGAATCAGACAATCATTTCAATGTTTGTCACGTTGATCAGCGTGGAATCAGAGAATCATTTCAATACCTGTCACGCTGATCAGCGTGGAATCACGGACGGTCATTTCAAAGTCTGTCACGCCGGTCAGCATGGAATCACGGACCGTCACTTCAATGTCTGTCATGCCGGTCGGCATGGAATCACCGACGGTCATTTCAATATCTGTCACGTCGATCGGCATGGAATCAGACAATTATTTCAATGTCTGTAACGTCGATCGGCATGGAATCACCGACGGTCATTTCAATATCTGTCACGTTGATCGGACTGGAATCAGACAATTATTTCAATGTCCGTCACGTCGATCAGCGCGGAATCACATACGGTCATTTCAATGTCTGTCACTTCGAGTGGCGTGGAATCACGGACGGTCATTTCAATATCAGTCATGTCGTTCGGCGTGCAATCACGGACGGTCATTTCAATGTCTGTCACGTCGAGTGGCGTGGAATCACGGACGGTCATTTCAAAGTCTGTCACGTCTATCGGCATGTAATCAGGTATGGTCATTTCAATGTCTGTCATGCCGGTCAGCGTGGAATCACGAACGGTCATTTCAATGTCTGTCACGCCAGTCGGCGTGGAATCACGGACTGTCATTTCAATGTCCGTCACGTCGATTGGCGTGGAATCACGGACGGTCATTTAAATGTCTGTCACGCCGGTCGGCGTGGAATCACGGACGGTCATTTCAATGTCCGTCACATCGATTGGCGTGGAATCACGGATGGTCATTTCAATGTCTGTCTGTGCGATCGGCATGGAAACAGTCAATCATTTCATCAATGTCAGTCACGTCGATCAGCGTGGAATCACGGATGGTCATTTCAATGTCTTTCTCGCCGGTCAGCGTGGTGTCACTGACGGTCATTTCAATCTCTGCCACTGTGGTGAACTATGTGCCTGTCGGGACACGCCCCTGCTGACTGCTCCTGTGGCTCCTCCCACAGGCCCCTGTATAAAGGAGACCTGCGGCCTGAAGATCGGCCTCAGTCTCCAGGACCTTGTATGATAGACACTCACTCCTGGTTCCTTCTTCCAGTCAATAAAAGCCGATATCTCGCCTACGTCTCAGTGTGAGTTATTGATGGTGCATCAATTTTATTGACTGGAAGTTTTAAAACATGGAACCCGTTTTGCGTCCGGACCGCTTGGATTTGGACCCTCAAGACCCTGACGCAGCTCTCGCTTTTGAACACTGGCTTGCATGCTTCCAATCGTACTTGGCGGAGCTTCGTGCGACTGAACCCGCCGTTATGCACAGAATCCTACTCTCGAGGGTCTCCTCCAAAGTTTACTCCTTTATCCGGGACCTGCCGACCTACGAAGGGGCACTGGACGCCCTCAAACGACAGTACCTGCGGCCGGTGAACACTGTCTACGCAAGACATCGTTTAGCTACCCGGCAACAGCGGCCTGGCGAATCGTGCGCTGAGTTTCTCCGAGCACTACAGACACTCGTCCGAGCTTGTGACTGCAAGACGCTCACGGCAGAACAGCATGCGGAGCTGCTGGTGCGAGACGCCTTTGTGACGGGACTGAAGTCAGTGTACATGCGCCAGCGGCTGCTGGAGAACTCGGATCTTACCTTAAGCTCGGCGATAGAGAAGGCCAACGCTCTAGAAGCTGCGCGGCATAACGCCGACGCTGTCCAGTCGCGCGATTCCCCGCCGGTTTCGTGGACGCCTCAGACCCCGCCACCGCCGGCTCCCGGGAGCGAATTCGCCAACGCCGCCGCCAGTCGCCATTCCACGAGCTCCCCGACCCAGACCACGGCTGTGGCCCGTAAGCAACTCGTGCTTTGTTATTTCTGTGGCCAAAAGAAACATCCTCGACGACGCTGTCCAGCGCGAGAAGCGACCTGCTCCAGCTGCGGAAAGCGGGGCCACTTCGCCAAGGTCTGTAAGTCTCAACCTCGAGCGGAGTGCAGCGCTGCGGGTGAAACGTGGGGGCCGCCATCTTGCATGCCGGGATGTGGGCGGCCATCTTTGTCGACGTCAGCACGCCCCGCCCCCGATCCTCGGATGCTGACCGGGTACCCCGGATGTGAGCTGCCATCTTTGTCGGCGTCAGCATGCCCGCCCCCGACCCTCCGATGCTGACCGGGTACCCCGACGGCGATCCAACTCTGGCCACTGTGACTCTCGACCAAAGCGCCCCACACCAGCTTGCAAGATCCATGATGGACATCCAGGTGGAGGGGCATTGGACTGGATGCCTGTTTGACACGGGCAGCACTGGGAGTTTTATTCACCCGGACACAGTGCAACGCTGCGGACTTGCAACGCGGCCGGTCAGTCGGAGGTTCCATTTGGCCTCTGGGTCGCAGTCCGCTGACATCCGGGCGGGTTGTGTAGCGACTTTGGTGGTGCAAGGCACAGAATATCGGGACTTTGAACTGCTGGTCATGCCTAATCTGTGTGCACCTGTGCTATTGGGGCTGGACTTCCAGAGCCATCTCGAAAGTGTGACCATGGTATACGACGGGCCCCTCCCACCACTCACTGTCAAGAATCCTCAGTTTTGTGGGACTTCTTCACATACCCCGCTACTGACCACACACACACACGGACACACACATCCCATCCAGAACCAGGCCAACAGCTGCGCTACCGACACTTGCAGCCTCTCCACTCTCAAGATCCCTCCCCCACCGCTGTTCGCCAACCTGACCCCCGACTGTAAACCTGTGGCAACTAAAAGCAGGAGGTACAGCGCGGGGGACCGGGCCTTCATTCAGTCGGAGGTGCAGCGGCTGCTCAGGGAGGGGATCATTGAGCCGAGCACAAGCCCTTGGAGGGCCCAGGTGGTTGTTGTTCGGACTGGGCAGAAAAATAGGATGGTGGTGGACTATAGTCAAACCATCAATAGGTTTACGCAGCTTGACGCATACCCCCTACCCCGCATCGCGGATATGGTCAACCAGATTGCTCAGTATAAGGTGTACTCGACAATAGATCTGAAATCCGCTTATCACCAGCTCCCCATCTGCCCAGAGGACCGCCCCTACACCGCCTTCGAGGCGGGCGGCCGGCTCTATCACTTCCTGCGCGTCCCTTTCGGTGTCACAAATGGTGTCTCTGTCTTCCAGAGGGAAATGGACCGGATGGTGGACCAGTACCAACTGCAGGCCACATTTCCCTATCTGGATAACATCACCATCTGTGGTCACGACAGGCCAGATCACGACGCCAACCTCCAACGGTTTCTCCAAGTGGCCGCAGCTCTGAACCTTACTTATAACAGGGACAAGTGTGTTTTTGGTACCACCCGCCTTGCTATACTTGGGTATGTCGTGGAAAACGGGGTTATTGGGCCTGATCCCGGACGTATGCGCCCCCTGTTAGAGCTCCCTCTTCCCACCACTCTCAAGGCCCTCAGACGGTGCCTGGGGTTTTTTTCCTATTACGCCCAATGGGTCCCCCATTACGCAGACAAGGCTCGCCCCCTGGTCAAGTCTACCTCGTTTCCCCTCTCTGCTGAAGCCTGCGCGGCCTTCAACTGCATTAAAGCGGACATTGCCAAAGCTACGATGCATGCAGTGGACGAGACCGCTCCCTTCCAAGTGGAGTGTGATGCCTCGGATTTCGCTCTGGCTGCTACCCTTAATCAGGAAGGCAGACCAGTAGCATTCTTTTCTCGCACCCTCCAAGGCTCTGAAATTCGGCACTCCGCAGTGGAGAAAGAAGCCCAGGCCATAGTGGAGGCTGTTAGGCACTGGAGGCACTATCTTGCTGGCAAAAGATTCACTGTGCTGACCGACCAGCGCTCGGTTGCGTTCCTGTTCAGCAACCAACAGCGGGGCAAGATCAAAAATGATAAGCTTTTGCGGTGGAGGATAGAACTCTCCACCTACACCTATGATATCCTGTACCGGCCTGGCAGACTCAATGAGCCCCCTGATGCCCTATCCCGGGGAACATGTGCTAGCACACAGCTCGACCAGCTGTACGCCCTTCATGCACAACTTTGCCATCCGGGGGTCACCCGATTTTACCATTTTGTGAAAGCTCGGAACCTGCCGTACTCCCTGGAGGACATCAGGACGATGACCAGGGACTGCCAAATTTGTGCCGAGTGCAAACCGCACTTCTACTGTCCTGACACGGCACAACTTGTCAAGGCCACCCGCCCTTTTGAACGCCTGAGTGTTGACTTTAAGGGCCCCCTTCCCTCCACTGACCGCAATGTCTATTTTCTCAGTGTTATTGACGAGTTCTCACGGTTCTCCTTTGCCATCCCCTGCCCCGACACCACTGCCACGTCCGTCATAAAAGCCCTGCGCCAGCTCTTCACTCTGTTCGGGTATCCCTGCTATATCCACAGTGATAGAGGGTCCTCCTTTATGAGTGAGGAGCTGCGCCAGTACTTGCTAGCTAGGGGCATTGCTACCAGTCGGACCACGAGTTATAATCCCCGGGGTAATGGCCAGGTAGAGCGGGAGAATGCCACAGTGTGGAAGGCCACACTTTTAGCCCTCAAGTCCAAAGGGTTGCCGGTCTCTCGATGGCAGGAGGTCCTCCCTGAGGCACTGCACTCTATCCGCTCTCTGTTATGTACGTCCACCAATGCCACCCCTCACGAACGCCTATTCTCTTTTCCCAGGAAGTCTGTCACTGGGACCACCCTACCAGTTTGGCTGACGTCCCCGGGGCCAGTGCTGCTCCGGAAACATGTGAGGAGCAATAAATACTCCCCGCTGGTGGAGAGGGTTCACCTTCTCCATGCGAACCCCCAGTATGCTTACGTGGTCTTACCTGATGGGCGGGAGGACACGGTCTCCATCCGCGACCTGGCACCCGCAGGTGCAGCAGACCACTACCCTGAAGGCTCTCCGGTAACTGTGAACCCTGCACCAGAGGTGACACCGTACTCACCAGGCCCTACACAGACTCCTCACGACACTTGTATACCGGGCGTTTCGTACACATTTATACCAGGCGCCTCACACATGCGTGAGGGATCACCGGCGCCTAGTGGGCAGGAACAAGCACAACCCCCGTCCCCTGTGCAATCGCCAATGTTGCCGGCACCTATGCGGTCACAGCCGGTGCTACGTAGATCGCAGCGACAGATTCGACCGCCTGATCGGCTTGACTTGTAAGAACCTTCGCTACATGAGGACTTTTTCAAACGAAGGGGGGGTGAATGTGGTGAACTATGTGCCTGTCGGGACACGCCCCTGCTGACTGCTCCTGTGGCTCCTCCCACAGGCCCCTGTATAAAGGAGACCTGCGGCCTGAAGATCGGCCTCAGTCTCCAGGACCTTGTATGATAGACACTCACTCCTGGTTCCTTCTTCCAGTCAATAAAAGCCGATATCTCGCCTACGTCTCAGTGTGAGTTATTGATGGTGCATCAGCCACGTCGATCAGCGTGGAATCACGGACAGTCATTTCAATGTCTGTCACCTCATTCGGCATGGACTCAGACAATTATTTCAATGTCTGTCACGTCGATCGGCATGGAATCACGGACGGTCATTTCATTGTCTGTCACGCCGATCAGCGTGGAATCAGACAATCATTTCAATGTCTGTCACATCGATCGGCGTGGAATCACGGACGGTCATTTCTATGTCTGTCATCTCGATCGGCATGGATTCACGGACGGTCATTTCAATGTCTCTCACGCCGGTCAGCGTGGAATCAGATGTTATGAATGTACTACAGCTCTGAGGGGCCACGGATATGGACACCGTCGGGCAACGTGGGGGTGGGGATTGCATCACCCTACTTTGATGGACATCTACAACTCTGCAAGTCAAGATAAAAGGGGACTGCAAAAGGCGGTACCCCAGAGAGACGCACCAGAAGGACTCGATCGCTCAACGCTCCCGTGATAGCTGGAAGCCAGTCAAAAGCCACGTGCGCTCCGTAACTTCTCTGCCTGGGGAGCGGGTGGCTGATAATACCGAGAAGGACTTCGAACTAATAACAGGGAAACAATGCTCCCCTGATTCAACGGAGTTGCTTCGTCAAAGACCCGGGCAAGTTTTGTCGTTTCTCCTCACTCTCTCTGAAACACGTGAAACCCAGCGATTCCCCAAAAAGTCTGGAGCCTGCAGACTTCTGAGTGACTTTTATATTTCCAACGGACAATATATTATCCCCTAGACAACAGTCGAGATTATTTCTTAATGATGATTAGTGCTATACCCGCTCTTTAGATTGAGTTTTGCCGATGTATATGTTCTGAATGGTTGTTTTAACCTTAATTTTGTGCCCCCTTTATGAATAAAACCGTTCGAAAATAGTGCCATCGCACTCCAACGAACCTCTCTGTCTTTGCTGGTGAGTTATCCAGTTACGGGATACGTAACAACTCTAATCAGATCTGCCAGTACGGGGGTGCAATCCCAACGGGTCATACCCCTACAGATCTTAAACCTCACTGCGGGCAGAGACAGAGGAAAAATTAAACCTGGGCCCGTGAGCAGTTTTTCAAATAACACTAACCTTGTGGCAGAAACAACGATCACACTTTAAAAAAAAACATGTTGGGTAATAGGAAACGACAAGTTTGGAGCTGAAGGAGTTGACTTGCCCCACAATGCATTGCCATTTGATAATATCATGGCTGTTCACTTTAAGACCCAAATATAAGGAAGGACATAATGACGTTGGAGACAGAGCAGAGGAGGTTGACAAAAATAATTGGGGGAAGCTGCATCATATCTTCTAATTGTGAGGTACATTGAAACCTGACGGCGTGCGGTCAGAATACAGGTGCTGGGCCATGACACAAGTGGCTGGATTCAGATTCCGTACCCCGGGGAGAGTGTGTCGGTGATATTGAACCGGATTCTGATTCTGTACCGTGTGGGAGAGACTGTCGGTGATATTGAACCGGATTCTGATTCTGTACCGTGTGGGAGAGACTGTCGGTGATATTGAACCGGATTCTGATTCTGTACCGTGTGGGAGAGACTGTCGGTGATATTGAACCGGATTCTGATTCTGTACCATGTGGGAGAGACTGTCGGTGATATTGAACCGGATTCTGAATCCATATCGGGAGGAGAGTGTGCTGTTGATATTGAACCGGATTCTGATTCTGTGCCGGGGGTAGATTGTGTCACTGATATTGAACCGGATTCTGATTCCGTTCCGGGGGAAGAGTGTGTTGATGATATTGAAACACATTCTAATTCTGTACTGGCGGGAGGGTGAGTCTGTGATATTGAACCAGTTTCTGATTCCGTACCGGGGGGAGAGACTGTCAGTGATATTGAACTGGATTCCGATTACAAAACAGGTGGAGAGTGTGTCTGTGATACTGAACCGGATTCAAATTCTGTACCGGGGGGAGAGTGTCGTTCATATTGAACCGGATTCTGATTCCACACCCGGGTGAGAGTGTGTCGGTGATATTGAACCGGATTCTGATTCCACACCCGGGTGAGAGTGTGTCGGTGATATTGAACCGGATTCTGATTCTGTACTGGCGGGAGGGTGAGTCGGTGATATTGAACCAGATTCTGATTCCATACTGCAGTTAGAGTGTGTCAGCGATACAGAACCAGATTCTTATTCTGTACCGCTGGGGTGAGAGTGACAGTGATATCAAAGTGGATTCTGAATCCGTAACGATATGAGTGTTGGTGAAACAGATCAGGATTCTGAATCCGTACTTGGGGGAGAGTGTATCAGTGATATTGAATAGAATTCTAATTTCGTACCGGGCTGAGAGAGTTTTTCGGTGATATTTAAATGGATTCTGATTCCCTACAGGGGGAGAGCATTGCTGATATTAAACCGGATTCTGATTCCGTATCTGGGGAAGAGTGTGTCGTTGATATTGAAGCAGATTCTGTTTCAGTTCAGGGGGTTGAGTGTGTCGCAGATATTGAACTAGATTCTGATTCTGTAATGGTATGAGTGTTGGAGATATTGAACCAGATTTTGATTCCGTATCTGGGGAAGAGTGTGTCGTTGATATTGAAGTGGATTCTGTTTCAGTTCAGGGGGTTGAGTGTGTCGCAGATATTGAACTAGATTCTGATTCCGTAACGGTATGAGTGTTGGAGATATTGAACTAGATTCTGATTCCGTAACGGTATGAGTGTTGGAGATATTGAACTAGATTCTGATTCCGTAACGGTATGAGTGTTGGAGATATTGAACTAGATTCTGATTCCGTAACGGCATGAGTGTTGGAGATATTGAACTAGATTCTGATTCCGTAACGGCATGAGTGTTGGAGATATTGAACTAGATTCTGATTCCGTAACGGCATGAGTGTTGGAGATATTGAACTAGATTCTGATTCCGTAACGGTATAAGTGTTGGAGATATTGAACTAGATTCTGATTCTGTAATGGTATGAGTATTGGAGATATTGAACTAGATTTTGATTCCGTATCTGGGGAAGAGTGTGTCGTTGATATTGAAGTGGATTCTGTTTCAGTTCAGGGGGTTGAGTGTGTCGCAGATATTGAACTAGATTCTGATTCCGTAACGGTATGAGTGTTGGAGATATTGAACTAGATTCTGATTCCGTAACGGCATGAGTGTCGCAGATATTGAACTAGATTCTGATTCCGTAACGGTATGAGTGTTGGAGATATTGAACTAGATTCTGATTCTGTAACGGTATGAGTGTTGGAGATATTGAACCAGATTTTGATTCCGTATCGGAGGGAGAGTGTGTTGGTGATATTGAACCGGATTCTGATTCCGTACCCGGGTGAGAGTGTGTCGCTGATATTGAACCGGATGCTGATTCCAAACCCGGGGAAGAGTGTGTTGGTGATATTGAACGGTATTCTGATTCCATAAAGGAGGGAGTGTTTCAGTGATATTGAACTGGATTCTGATTCTGTAACAGGTGGAGAGGTTGTTGTTGATGTTAAACCGGGTTCAAATTCCGTACCTGGGGAGAGTGTCATTCATATTGAACCAGATTCTGATTCCGTACCGGGGCGGATCGTGTCAGTGATACTGAACTAGATTCTGTTTCCATTCTGGGGGGAGAGTATGCCGGTGATATTGAACAGGATATTGATTCCATACTGGGAGGGAGAACGTCTCGGTGATATTGAATCAGATTCTGATTCCGTTCTGGGGTGAGAGACAGTCGGTGATATTGAACTGGATTCCGATTATGTAACAGGTGGAGAGTGTGTCTGTGATATTGAAGCGGATTCTGATTCAGTACTGGGGGGAGAGTGTGTCGGTGATATTGAAGCGGATTCTGACCCCGTACCAGGGGGAGGAACTGTTGGTGATATTGAACCAGATTCTGATTCTGTACTGGGAAAAGAGTGTGTCAGTTATATCGAACCATATTCTGATTCCGTACCGCTGGAGTGAGAGTGTCGGTGATATTGAAGCAGATTCTGACCCCGTACCAGGGGGAGGAACTGTTGGTGATATTGAACCAGATTCTGATTCTGTACTGGGAAAAGAGTGTGTCAGTTATATCAAACCATATTCTGATTCCGTACCGCTGGAGTGAGAGTGTCAGTGATATTGAAGCGGATTCTGATTCAGTATTGGGACGAAAGTGTGTCGCTGATATTATACCGAATTCTGATTCCATACCGGGACGAGAGACTCTCGGTGATATTCCAATGGATTCTGATTCCGTAACTGGTGGGGAAAACGTTAGTGAGATTGGACCGAATTCTGATTCCGTACTGGGGGGAGAGTGTTTCGGTGAGATTGGACCGAATTCTGATTCCGTACCGGGTGGTATGAGGTGTCGTTGATATTGAACCGGATTCTGATTCAGTACCAGGAAGAGAGTGTGTCAGCGATACAGAACCAGATTCTTATTCTGTACCGCTGGGGTGAGAGTGACAGTGATATCAAAATGGATTCTGATTCTGTACCTGGGGAAGAGTGTATCAGTGATATTGAACTGGATTCTAATTTCGTACCAGTGGGAGAGTGTGTCAGTGATATTGAAATGGATTCAGAATCCGTACCGGGGTGAGAAAGTTTTTCAATGATATTTAAATGGATTCTAATTCCCTACAGGGGGAGAGCATTGCTGATATTAAACCAAATTCTGATTCTGTATCTGAGGAAGAATGTGTCATTGATATTGAAGCGGATTCTGTTTCAGTGCCGGGTGTTGAGTGTGTAGCAGAGATTGAACTGGATTCTGATTCTGTAACGGTATGAGTGTTGGAGATAATGAACCACGTTCTGATTCCGTATCAGGGGGAAAGTGTGTTAGTGTTATTGAATCAGATTCTGATTCCGTACCCGGGTGAGAGTGTGTCGGGGATATTGAACCGGATGCTGATTCCAAACCTGGGGAAGAGTGTGTTGGTGATATTGAACGGTATTCTGATTCCATAAAGGAGGGAGTGTTTCAGTGATATTGAACTGGATTCTGATTCTGTAACAGGTGGAAAGGTTGTTGTTGATGTTAAACCGGATTCAAATTCCGTACCTGGGGAGAGTGTCATTCATATTGAACCAGATTCTGATTCCGTACCGGGGCGGATTGTGTCGGTGATACTGAATCAGATTCTGATTCCATACTGGGGGGAGAGTGTGTCAATGATATTGAACAGGATATTGATTCCATACTGGGAGGGAGAACGTGTCGGTGATATTCAATCAGATTCTGATTCCGTTCTGGGGTGAGAGACAATCGGTGATATTGAACTGGATTCCAATTACGTAACAGGTGGAGAGTGTGTCTGTGATATTGAACCGGATTCCGATTCTTTACAGGGGTGGAGAATGTTTTGGTGATACTGAACAGAATTCTGATTCTGTACGGGTGTGGAGAACGTGTTTGTGATATTGAACTGAACTCTGATTCTGTACCAGGGGAAGAGTGTGTCAGTGATATTGAACCGGATTCTGATTCCGTACAGGGTGTAGAGAGGGTTGGTGATATTAAACTGGATTCTTATTCAGTACGTGGGTGGAGAATGTGTCGGTGATATTGAAATGTATTCTGATTCCATACAGGAGGGAGTGTGTCAGTGATATTGACCCAGATTCCGATTGCGTATGGGGTGCAGAGAGTGTCGGTGATATTGAACTGGATTCTTATTCCTTACGGGGGTTGAGAATTTATCGGTGATATTGAAACGTATTCTGATTCCATACAGGAGGGAGTGTGTCGGTGATATTGAACTGGATTCCGATTACGTAACATGTGGAGAGTGTGTCTGTGATATTGAACTGGAATCTGATTCTGTACGGAGGGCAGGTGGAGAGAGTGTCAGTGACATTGAACCAGTTTCTGATTCAGCACAGTGGGGTGATTGTTTTCTTGATATTGAAACGGATTCTGATTCCATATGGGGGCGGAGAATGTGTTGGTGATATTGGACTGGATTCTGATTCCGTATGGGGGTGGAGAATGAGTCGGTGATATTGAATCAGATTCAGATTCTGTACCGGGGTCAGAGTGTGTCGGTGAGATTGAACCGGATTCTGATTCAGTGCTGGGGGAGTGGCTGTCTGTGATATTGAACAGGATTCTGATTACATAACAGGTGGAGAGGTTGTTGTTGATGTTAAACCGGATTCAAATTCTGTACCTGAGGAGAGTGTCATTCATATTAAACCAGATTCTGATTCCGTTCTGGGGTGAGAGACAGTCGGTGATATTGAACCAGATTCTGATTCCGTACTGGGAGGGAGAACATGTCGGTGATATTGAATTAGATTCTGATTCCGTATGGGGTGTAGAATGTGTTGGTGATATTGAACCGAATTCTGATTCCGTACAGGAGGGAGTGTGTCAGTGATATTGAACCAGATTCAGATTCCATACCTAGTGGAGAGTTTGTCGGTGATATTGAATCGGATATTGATTCCATACAGGGTGTATGTGTGCCAGTGACTTGGAACCAGATTCTGATTCCACACCGGGTAGAGAATGTGTTGGTGATATTGAACCGGATTCTGATTCTGTACCGGGGTAGAGTGTGTCGGTGATATTGAACTGGATTCAGATTCTGTACCGGGGAGAGAGTGTGGCGATGATATTGAACCGGATTCTGATTCTGTACCGGGGCAGAGTGTGGCGATGAAATTGAACCGGATTCTGATTCCGTACCGGGGTAGAGTGTGTCGGTGATATTGAACTGGATTCAGATTCTGTACCGGGGAGAGAGTGTGGCGATGATATTGAACCGGATTCTGATTCTGTACCGGGGCAGAGTGTGGCGATGAAATTGAACCGGATTCTGATTCCGTACCGGGGTAGAGTGTGGCGATGATATTGAACTGGATTCAGATTCTGTACCGGGGGAGAGTGTGTCGGTGATATTGAACTGGATTCAGATTCTGTACCGGGGGGAGAGTGTGTCGATGATATTGAACCGTATTCAGATTCTGTACCGGGGGGAGAGTGTGTCGATGATATTGAACCGGATTCAGATTCTGTACTGGGGGAAGAGTGTGTCGATGATATTGAACCAGATTCTGATTCTGTACCGGGGGGAGAGTGTGTCGATGATATTGAACCGGATTCTGATTCACTACCAGGAAGAGAGTGTGTCATTTATATAGAACCATATTCTGATTCTGTAACGCTGGAGTGAGAGTGTCAGTGATATTGAAGCGGATTTTGATTCAGTACTGGGACGAAAGTGTGTCAGTGATATTGAACCTCCTCTGATTTCGTAATGGGTGGATAGTGTGTCGATGATATTGAACAGGATTCTGATTCTGCGCCAAGGGGAGATTGTTTTGTGATATTGAACTGGATTCTGATTCCTTACCGGGGGAGAGTGTTGGTGATATTGAACCAGTTCTGATTCAATACTGGGGGGAGAGTGTGTCGGTGATATTGAAGCAGATTCCGATTCTGCACCGGGGTAGAGTGTGTCAGTTATTGAACAGTTATTACCCTCAACCATCAGGAAGGAGGTACAGGAGCCTCAGGTCCCACACCACCAGGTTCAGAAACAGTTATTACCCCTCAACCATCAGGAAGGAGGTACAGGAGCCTCAGGACCCACACCACCAGGTTCAGGGACAGTTATCACCCCTCAACCATCAGGAAGGAGGTACAGGAGCCTCAGGACCCACACCACCAGGTTCAGGAACAGTTATTGCCCCTCAACCATCAGGAAGGAGGTACAGGAGCCTCACGTCCCACACCACCAGGTTCAGGAACAGTTATTACCCTCTACCATCAGGAAGGAGGTACAGGAGCCTCAGGACCCACACCACCAGGGTCAGGAACAGTTATTACCCCCCCCCCCCGACCATCAGGAAGGAGGTACAGGAGCCTCAGGACCCACACCACCAGGTTCAGGAACAGTTATTACCCCTCAACCATCAGGAAGGAGGTACAGGAGCCTCAGGACCCACACCACCAGGTTCAGGAACAGTTATTACCCCTCAACCATCGGGAAGGAGGTACAGGAGCCTCAGGACCCACACCACCAGGTTCAGGAACAGTTATCACCCCTCAACCATCAGGAAGGAGGTACAGGAGCCTCAGGACCCACACCACCAGGTTCAGGAACAGTTATTACCCCTCAACCATCAGGGTTTTGAACCAGAGGAGATAACTTCTCTCACCTTCTCTCACCCCATCAGTGAACAGTTCCCACAACCTCTGGACTCACTTTCAAGGACTCTTCATCTCATGTTCTCAAGATCTATGGTCTATTTTCCCCCCTTTTTGCTTTGGCACTTCTTTGTCTTTAGTACGCTGGCTGCTTGTCTGTCCCGCTGCGTGTGGATTTTCACCAGCTCTTTGTGCTCACTCTGACCGCCAGCGAGGAAATGAATCCTGGGGTTGTCTTTGAATATGCATTAACTTTGAAAGTTAGAAGCACGGGTATGGGATAAACTGTGCATAATTACACAAATAGCACCGTGCTATTATAGACAGCATGATAAAGTGGTCACAGTGCATTGCAGTGACAGATAGAGGGCGGTTTTGGGGGATAGGGGAAGTTGAAAAGAAGTTTTCCTCTAATTCTCACTGGTATCCAAGATATATATGTTTTTTTTTCTCTGATACGGTAGTGTCCTTGACATGAATAAATCACACAGCCTACAGCTCTCGCCTGAGGCACGGTTTGAGGGTTTTTTTGTCTGTGTGCGGGGAAGTAACAAGCTGCTTTATTTGTGAGGCTGTCCTTCCGGGTGGGGGTGAGATCAAAGTGTTTGTTTTGCCTGGCGGGGAGGGTAGGGAGGACAGGGGCAACTTTTGTGAATCACCTCCCAGTGAAAAACGAGGCGTTCGATCAATCAATAAGTTATGGCAAACCTCAGAAGTTTTTCTTCTGTGTGTTGTGAATATTACATGGAGCGCTTTTCTTCAGAACGCACAGAGTTGTCAGATCTTCTCCCCGGCTTTCAAGAATGCAATGAATATTCGGGTTGGTGTTCCTGCCAGTCAAGGTGTTTTGATGTCCAGGGTTGCTAACAGCCAACGCGGAATCTTCCCCGGCAGTAATCTATGATTTACGACAGCCTGGCTCCCTCGGTGTCAGCTCCTACCAGCTGTTGTGTGAGAAATCCCAGATGATTTCTCTTCCTCTCAGGCCCACGTCTCAAGATTGCTCAATGTCACTCCCAGTGCACAAGAGTAAAGAAGAACAAAATAATTGCTTCTTGAAATCTAACGCAGCACAAAAAACACAATAGTATAATAATAATAATAAAAATAACACAATAATAATGAGAAGACACAAAGAGTATGAACACACAAGACAGCTGACACACAGACTGATTGTCTGTCCATAAAGTGACTCTGGGCACAGGAGTGTCTGTACAGAGGGTGACTCCGACAGGAAATGATAAAGTAGTGGGGGATTGGGGGTGTGGAGGGGTGGGTCAGTGGGTGATTGGGGGTGTGGAGGGGTGGGTCAGTGGGTGATTGGGGGTGTGGAGGGGTAGGTCAGTGGGTCATTGGGGGTATGGAGGGGCGGGTCAGAGGGTGGTTGGGGGTGTGGAGGGGTGGGTCAGTGGGTGATTGGGGAGTGTGGAGGGATGGGTCAATGGGTGGGTGGGTCAGTGGGTGGTTGGGGGTGTGGAGGGGTGGGTCAGTGGGTGATTGGGGCTGTTGAGGGGTGGGTCAGTGGGTGGGTGGGTCAGTGGGTGGTTGGGGGTGTGGAGGGGGGTCAGTGGGTGGGAGGTGTGGAGGGGGGTCAGTGGGTGGTTGGAGGTGTGGAGGGGTGGGTCAGTGGGTGGTTGGGGGTGTGGAGGGGTGTGTCAGTGAGTGATTGGGGATGTGGAGTGGTGGGTCAGGGGGTGATTGGGGGTGTGGAGGGGTGGGTTGTGAGGGGTGGGTCAGTGGGTGGTTGGGGTGTGGAGGGGGGTCAGTGGGTGGTTGGAGGTGTGGAGGGGTGGGTCAGTGGGTGGTTGGGGGTGTGGAGGGGTGGGTCAGGGGGTGATTGGGGGTGTGGAGGGGGGTCAGTGGGTGGGAGGTGTGGAGGGGGGTCAGTGGGTGGTTGGAGGTGTGGAGGGGTGGGTCAGTGGGTGGTTGGGGGTGTGGAGGGGTGTGTCAGTGAGTGATTGGGGATGTGGAGGGGTGGGTCAGGGGGTGATTGGGGGTGTGGAGGGGTGGGTTGTGAGGGGTGGGTCAGTGGGTGGTTGGGGTGTGGAGGGGGGTCAGTGGGTGGTTGGAGGTGTGGAGGGGTGGGTCAGTGGGTGGTTGGGGGTGTGGAGGGGTGTGTCAGTGAGTGATTGGGGATGTGGAGGGGTGGGTCAGGGGGTGATTGGGGGTGTGGAGGGGGGTCAGTGGGTGGGAGGTGTGGAGGGGGGTCAGTGGGTGGTTGGAGGTGTGGAGGGGTGGGTCAGTGGGTGGTTGGGGGTGTGGAGGGGTGTGTCAGTGAGTGATTGGGGATGTGGAGGGGTGGGTCAGGGGGTGATTGGGGGTGTGGAGGGGTGGGTTGTGAGGGGTGGGTCAGTGGGTGGTTGGGGTGTGGAGGGGGGTCAGTGGGTGGTTGGAGGTGTGGAGGGGTGGGTCAGTGGGTGGTTGGGGGTGTGGAGGGGTGGGTCAGGGGGTGATTGGGGGTGTGGAGGGGTGGGTCAGTGGGTGGTTGGGGGTGTGGAGGGGTGGGTCAGTGGGTGATTGGGGGTGTGGAGGGGTGGGTCAGTAGGGGTTGGAGGTGTGGAGGGGTGGGTCAGTGGGTGATTGGGGGTGTGGAGGGTTGGGTCGGTGGGTGGTTGGGGGTGTGGAGGGGTGGGTCAGTGGGTGATTGGGGGTGTGGAGGGGTGGGTCAGTAGGGGTTGGAGGTGTGGAGGGGTGGGTCAGTGGGTGATTGGGGGTGTGGAGGGTTGGGTCAGTGGGTGATTGGGGGTGTGGAGGGGCGGGTTAGTGGGTGATTGGGGGTGTGGAGGGGTGGGTCAGTGGGTGATTGGGGGTGTGGAGGGGTGTGTCAGTGGGTGATTGGGGGTGTGGAGAGGTGGGTCAGTGGGTGATCGGGAGTGTGGAGAGGTGGGTCAGTGGGTGGTTGGGGGTGTGGAGGGGTGGGTCAGTGGGTGATTGGTGGTGTGGAAGGGTGGGTCAGTGAGTGATTGGGGGTGTGTGGGACGTTCAGTGGGTGATTGGGGGTGTGGAGGGGGGTCAGCGGGTGATTGAGGGTTTGGAGGGGTGGGTCAGTGGGTGATTGGGGGTGTTGAGGGGTGGGTCAGTGGGTGATCGGGGGTGTGGAGTGGTGGGTCAGTGGGTGATTGGGGGTGTGGAGGGGTTGGTCAGTGGGTGATTGGGGTGTGGAGGGTGGGTCGGTGGGTGATTGGGGGTGTGGGGAGGTGGGTCAGTGGGTGGTTGGGGTGTGGATGGGTGGGACAGTGGGTGATTGGGGTGTGGAGGCGTGGGTCAGTGAGTGATTGGGGTGTGGAGGGGTGGGTCAGTGGGTGGTTGGGGGTGTGGAGGGGTGGGTCAGGGGGTGGAGGTGTCGATCAGACTCACTGCTTGGGGAAAGTCACTGTTTTTGAGTCTGGTGGGTCCTGGTGTGGATGCTACGTAGCCCCCTCCCCGACGGGAGTGGGACAGACAGTCCATGAGCAGGGTGGGTGGGATCCCTCACGGTCCCGGTGTGGATGCTACATAGCCCCCTCCCCGACGGGAGTGGTTCAGACTGTCCGTGAGCAGGGTGGGTGGGATCCTTCACGGTCCCGGTGTGGATGCTACGTAGCCCCCTCCCCGACGGGAGTGGGACGGACAGTCTGTGAGCAGGGTGGGTGGGATCCCTCACGGTCCCGGTGTGGATGCTACATAGCCCCCTCCCCGACGGGAGTGGTTCAGACTGTCCGTGAGCAGGGTGGGTGGGATCCTTCACGGTCCCAGTGTGGATGCTATGTAACCCCCTCCCCGACGGGAGTGGGACAGACGGTCCGTGAGCAGGGTTGGTGTGATCCCTCACGGTCCCGGTGTGGATGCTACGTAGCCCCCTCCCCGACGGGAGTGGGACAGACAGTCCGTGAGAAGGGTTGGTGGGATCCTTCATGGTCCCGGTGTGGATGCTACGTCGTCCCCTCCCCGACCGGAGTGGGACAGACCGTCCGTGAGCAGGGTGGTTGGGATCCTTCACGGTCCCGGTGTGGATGCTACGTAGCCCCCTCCCCGACGGGAGTGGGACGGACAGTCCGTGAGCAGGGTGGGTGGGATCTTTCATGATGTTACTGGCCCTTTTGTATTTATGTGAGATTATAAAAGGGGTGTTTTAAGAATAAATGCTTGGTTATACAGTACAGTGCAAAGGTCTTAGGCATGTATATATATCTAATGTGTATCTTCTAAATATTTACCAATGTTAACAGAAACTCACAGATACTTCTGATTCAAGGGCGAATAACAAGCGGATGGAGACAGACGTCTTTCCGCAGAGTGCTTCAAATCAAATCAATATTAAACCAGACAGGAAATGATATCTAAACGCCTCATAGCCTGGTGCAAAAGTCTGAGGCACTCTCGCTTTGAACGTGCGTCTAAAACTTTTGCACGGTGCTGTGAGTTCCAGGCATTCTGTGACGGAGGCTGAGGGGAGATCCCGAAGAGGTTTATCAGTTTACGGCAGGTGTAGACGCAGTTGACAGGCAGTCAGTCTGTCTTGCTCAAGGTCGAAAGGTCTCTCAGCAGAAGGCATGCATTAAGGGTGAGAGGGTGGTCATTTCAACGGAGCTGTAAGGGCGTCAGTCCCTCTGGTTGAACTCTCTTTCTCTGTGTTTCTCCCCCACCTAGCCGTCAGTCTGTGGTTTCGTATTGCCACGTGCTCCTGCTCTACTCCGGTCCCTGTATCTCTGAGTACTCCATCTTTCATCTGTTTTTCATTATTACCTGTATTGCTGCCACCCGTGTCTCACTGTGCTCCACCTATCATCTGCCTCCCTGTATATTGCTCAGTGTGTTTCAGTCCTGTGTTTTCACCTGATTGTGCCAGTGAATTTCCCTGAGCCTTTCCAGCTTTCGTATCTGTACTCTGTCTGTCTGAATATCGACTCTGCCTGTTTCCCGATTCTGGTCTTAGATTTCTCTGGGCGTTTTGATCTCTACCTGACCTTTGACGCCGTCTTTGTTGCCCCCCTGGATTTGCTGCTCGGTGGATATCACAGAGCGCCCAGTACTGGGTCTGTGATCGGGTCCCTGCTTCAGCGTCCTGATAAGGGACGGGTTTTTTCCACACAGGGAGCCGTGGGTACCTGCAATGAGAAGTATTAGAGGGTTTGAAGGGACATTTAGACAGGTACGTGCATGTGAGGGAAATGGGAGGATATGGGCAGAGAGGGATTAGTTCAATTGGCTGTTTGATACTAATTTAATTGGATAGGCGCAACATTGTGGGCTGAGGGGATTGTTTCTGTGCTCTTCTTTGTTCTAATCTACCTCCACATTGAGAGAGAGCTCAGTCAGGCTCAAAAAACAGTTGGCAACTTCTCCCAAAGCTGTTTCTTTATAATGGTGAGTATTGAGGGATAAACTTTGTCAGTGAGACTCTCCTGATTGTCCATAATATGGTGATCAGGGATAATTTATTACAGAGAAAGGCAAGAGAAAAGAAGGGGTGTTGTAGGCCAGTTAGGATCGCCTCAGTGGTCGGGGAAGCGTTGGAGTCTATTAATCAGGACAGATCTATAGAGTCTCTCAAAGGCAGAGGTGGAAGAGTATGCCCCATGATCAACTCTTCTTGGTGCACGAATATATCAGTGCTGTCCCAATTCTGCTCACCAGACCTGGAATATCTGGCAGTAAAGTTTCGACCTTTTTACCTACCACAGGCGTTCTCGGGGGTCATTCTGGTAGCAGTTCACATTCCACCTCGGGCCAATGTCCAGCAGGCTCCAGATGATCTGAGTGTAAAGAGGGTTTCTTCTTTTTGTTAACTAGCAGGAATGCTAATTTACTGATAACGAGAATGGTATTCCTTTGTAAACCAAATGGGGATTAATGTTCTTTCTTCTGAGTCTGTAAGCTTTTGTTGACGGGCTTTTGGGCAGATCGGCGCGAGGGGGTCGAGAGAGAGGACGCAATGCTCTAAGCTGGGCCAGGATCGGACCCCAAAGGGGGGTCCGAGGCCAGGAGATTCTCCAAGGAGGGGGGGGGGATGAAGCTAGATGTGCTTGGTTGACCACTCAGAGGGTCCTGAGCAGTTTGGAGAGTCCGAGGAGTTCGGAGGGTCCTGAGCTGTGAGTCGAGGAGTTCGGAGGGTCCTGAGCTGCGAGTCGAGGAGTTCGGAGGGGATCGAATGGTGGCCAGAAGACTTCAGAAATTGAGCTCCAACGGTTGTGCACGAAGTGGTTTGGACTTTGATAAGTTTGGCGCCTTTTCTTTAATTTTCTCTTCATATATACTGTATCGTTATTAATCACTTAGTTATAGTAACCTTTATAAATTGTACTCATTTAATCGCATATGTTGTACTGTCTGTTTTTGGGCGAGGCGGGGACATCACACAGCATCCACACCAGCTGATTACCCAGTTTGGTGGGGCCGAAGGCTGCTCCCCCTAGACAAGAACGAGCTGAGCGAGCCTGAGGCGACCCAGGGGGTTACATTGTGGGGTGTTCGTCCGGGATTGATTTCTGTGGAAGCTGTGTGATCACCCTCTTTAAATTGTGTCTGCGGCGAAGAGCTGGTGTGCCTTTGTGGGTGTGCGATTGCTGGTTATCGCTGTGTGTGTGTTGGGTGGGGTGGTTGCAGTTGGTAGCCCGGAGGTCGTTGTTCGGGTTCCGACTAGTGCTGACGAAATGGTGGTGGGACCATGGGCTGTCCGTACTGTTTGGGGATTGAGGAGTGACAGGTTGGGAAGTTTCAGCAGTGGTGAGCTCCGCCCGGTTGTTGGAATAACGTCCAGCCCTAAAGGGGCGGAAGCGTGGGCGGAGCGGACCCCTCATTTGTTGGGTGAGTGGCAGTGCTTGGCTGAGGAAAAGAGACAGGGATGGGTTGAAAGTTTGAGTAGGCGGGCTGGTGACTTTGTTAGAACTGTCGGGCGCAATTACCTCGAAGTGAACGCTGCCAGTTCTGGGAAAGTGTGAGAAAATGCGTGTGGTTCGACTGGAAGTCAAATGCCGCAGCTGGGGGGCTTATCATATCCATGGCAGGAGATTGGTGGGAAGTTTTTAGGGTATCCCTTTTTGCCTAGGGGGGCAGATCAATTGCTTGTGGTGCCAAGGGGATCTGTCAAGGGGATCAGTTGATCCGTTGATTCGAGAGGTGTCGGGAAACTTAGAGGAGGCCCAGTGGGGGAACGGCTTGGGGTCTCTGGGGGAGCACGTTCCCAGCAATGTACCAAGGAACTCCCGAAAGGAGCAGACCCTATTCCTGAAGGCTTAGAGGGGCCACGCGCACAGGTGTTGTTATGGATGGATGGAAGTCAAGTTAAAGCCATCCTCGGCACTGGGGCGCCGGTTAAGTTGCTGTACAGTTTGTTTCATAACCGGTATTGGAAGCATTTACCCTTGACGACATTGAGGACACTGGAGATTCGGGGTACCAGTGCCGGTGATTATCCAGACGACGGTTGTTGGTCAGTGAAAATGGAGTTCTTGGAGGCAAATGTGGAGGAGACTGAGGTTTATGAATCGTTAATGCTGATGTGTCCGGACCCTGTTGAGACGGGCAGCGTTTCTGTTCGAGAGAGAACCAATATCCTGCTGGTGCGCTTGGGAGCCTGCCCGGAGGAGGCGGGTGAGCGCTGTTTGGAGGCATTGTCGATGCATCCAGGGTTTCAAGCTGCTTGTGCGGACGTGTGTAGCAGCATTGGGCTGATACCGAATTCAAACAAGAGCCAGTGGTGGTACGGCCTGGGGGAAGTATCTGAGGGTGAGACCCTCTTAGTGGACGCTGCGAAATACCACGAGGGAGGGGAGTTGACTGCTGAAGACACCTCGGAGAGAGAGAGGTTGCGGCGACTGGCCCCTGAAGCCGTGGAAGACGTAGGCAGCGTGTGTGTGGATTATATTGCGTTGAAGAGGCGCACTGTCAGTGACCAGAATATGGCCCTGAGGGCCGAAGAGGCGATGGCCTGTCTGAGTGGTGCGAAATGGTTTAAGGTGCTGGATCTGAGGAGTGGATGTTGCCAGATCCCGATGAGTGGGGCCGACAAGGAGAAGACGGCCGTTATAAATTCCCTAGGAGTCTTCAGGTCCGAAAAGATACCACAGGGCATATCTGGAGCCCTTGCAACCTTCCTGCGGGGCAGGTGGAAGACCATAGGGGATGTGGAGGCGTTTGGAGTTTTGGTG
Organism: Hypanus sabinus; assembly: GCF_030144855.1. Classification (NCBI taxonomy): domain Eukaryota; kingdom Metazoa; phylum Chordata; class Chondrichthyes; order Myliobatiformes; family Dasyatidae; genus Hypanus; species Hypanus sabinus. Next base: position 66,699 of record NW_026781570.1, on the reverse strand, counting down.
TATGTGGATGATCTCTTGGTGTTTGGATTTGCCTCAGGAGAATATGAAGTGAGGTCGTTGCAGGAGCAGCTGAGAACTACCGAGTTAAAGTGTTTTCGGGACACGTGCCAGGGCTGGCGAAGGTCGCAGCTCGTGAGTGACTGTCTCTACGGAATCAAGTTTGAAATGAAGATGGAGAGACTGGAGAAAGCGATCTGGAACCACGTAGCAACATTACTGGTGCTGATCCAAGACTTACAAGTTGGAGAGAATGAAGAAAGTTGTCTGACTGAGGGTAATAGCAAACTGAGAACCCGGAGAGGGGAGTTTGCGGAGGTGAAGAAATTACAGACGAATCTCAGAAGAGAGAAGCGGAGGCTTGAAGGGAACCTGAAGATGACCATCGACAGTTCAAATGAAGGGCAAAACCTGAAAGTTGATCAGGAAGAAGTCATGAGGAAGAAAAAGCTGGAGAGAAGTGCAGTGAATACTGAACAGGAGGCTGAAGAGACTGTGGGAGCAGTGCAGGCCACGTGTTTCCTTTTGGAGAAGATCAAACAGCAGCTACCGATCACAGGAATGAGGAAGAATACAGATTCGATGGATGATGTGCTGGATGTGTGGTACATGCTGCCTTTTGCTGACTTTCCCTCGATTGAGGAAGAGACCTTTGGCCCTTCTCCCATTGAGTCAGGTGTAGCGGGGAGGGTTAGCTGTGTGCAGTGTGGGGCATGAGTGAGAGGTTGAGAGAGGAGTTGGTAGTGGGCCCAAGGTATCCCCAGTTGTGTCCGAGCCTGAAGGGTTTAGGTGAGGGGGTACGGAGGCCTCAGAAGGGTTAGGGAACTCCCAGATAGTTGGCCTAAGTAGCGCCTGAGGAACAGGGCGTGAGGGTTACTGTGTGGGGAGAAGATGTCACTGTTTGTGCTTGGGTTACGGGGTGTTGGCAGGAAAGGTGGCGAGTTATTTAGTAGTCATGAGGACATGACTTTTATTTGGTGGAGGGAGAGTGTAAAGAGGGTTTCTTCTTTTTGTTAACTAGCAGGAATGCTAATTTACTGATAACGAGAATGGTATTCCTTTGTAAACCAAATGGGGATTAATGTTCTTTCTTCTGAGTCTGTAAGCTTTTGTTGACGGGCTTTTGGGCAGATCAGCGCGAGGGGGTCGAGAGAGAGGACGCAATGCTCTAAGCTGGGCGAGGATCGGACCCCAAAGGGGGGTCCGAGGCCGGGAGATTCTCCAAGGGGGGGGGGGATGAAGCTAGATGTGCTTGGTTGACCACTCGGAGGGTCCTGAGCGGTTTGGAGAGTCGAGGAGTTCGGAGGGTCCTGAGCTGCGAGTCGAGGAGTTCGGAGGGGTTCGAATGGTGGCCAGAAGACTTCAGAAATTGAGCTCCAACGGCTGTGCACGAAGTGGTTTGGACTTTGATAAGTTTGGCGCCTTTTCTTTAATTTTCTCTTCATATATACTGTATCGTTATTAATCACTTAGTTATAGTAACCTTTATAAATTGTACTCATTTAATCACATATGGTGTACTGTCTGATTTTGGGTGAGGCGGGGACATCACACAGCATCCACACCAGCTGATTACCCAGTTTGGCGGGGCCGAAGGCTGCTCCCCCTAGACGAGAACGAGCTGAGCGAGCCTGAGGCGACCCAGGGGGTTACATGAGCAATGGGATCAACATGCACGAAACGGCGCACCCGTCATTTTGGGAGATCTTAACGAGGCCAGTCTGGGAAAAAAAAAATCACTAAGCAGTTACCATCAACAGATCACTTGCAATACCAGAGGAAACAATACACTGGACAATTGCTACACCACCATTAAGAATGCCTACCGTGCTATTCCATGCTCTCACTTCGGGAAGTCTGATCACCTGGCTGTACTTCTACTCCCTGAGTATAGGCAGAGGCTGAAGACTGTAGCACCAGTAGTGAGGACCAAGAAGGTTTGGACAAGGGAAGCACAGGAGCACCTACAGGACTGCTTTGAATCGGTGGACTGGACTGTATTCAGGGATTCATTTTGAACCTGGATGAGTTTGCTGCAGTTGTTACCGACTTCATTAAAACCTGTGTGGATGAGTGTGTGCCTACAGAGACTTACTGTACATTCCCAAACCAAAAGCCGTGGATGAACAGGAGGTACGTCGTCTGCTGAAGTCTAGGTCTGTGGCATTCAAGTCCGGCGACCCAGGCCTGTACCAGAAAACCAGGTGCGACTTCCTGTTGAAGGGTTTCAGCCAAAAACGTCGTCACTACCTCCTCCCATAGATGCTGTCTGACCTGCAGAGTTCTGCCAGCATTTTGTGTTTTTATGATTTGTGCAGGGCTATTTTAAGGGCGAAGAGACAACTTTGAACGAGGTTGGAGGCGACATTGGATGCACGACAACTCTGGCAGGGTCTGCAAGATATCACTTCCTACAGAGCGATGCTTCACTACCAGATGAACTCAACGCCTTCTATGCACACTTTGAAAGGGGGAACACAACTACAGCTGTGAAGGTCCCTGCTGCACCTGATGACCCTGTGATCTCCGTCTCAGAGGCCGATGTCAGGCTGTCTTTAAAGAGACTGAACTCTCGCAAGGTGGAATGTCCCGATGGAGTACCTGGTCAGGCTCTGAAAACCTGGGCCAACCAACTAGCGGGAGTATTCAAGGATATTTTCAACCTCTCACTGCTACAGGAAGTTCCCACTTGCTTCAAAAAGGCAACAATTATACCAGTGCCTAAGAAGAATAATGTGAGCTGCCTTAATGACTATCGCCCGGAACCACTCACATCGACAGTGATGAAATGCTTTGAGAGGCTGGTCATGACTAGACTGAACTCCTGCCTCAGCAAGGACCTGGACCCACTGCAATTTCCTTGTCGCCACAATAGGTCAATGGCAGACGCAGTCTCAATGGCTCCCCACACGGCTTTAGAACACCTAGACAACACAAACACCTATGTCAGGATGCTGTTCATCGACTGTAGCTCAGCACTTAATAGCATCCTTCCCACAATCCTGATTGAGAAGTTGCAGAACCTGGGCCTCTATACCTCCCTCTGCAATTGGATCCTCGACTTCCTAACCAGAATTCAACAATCTCTGCAGACTGGTGATAACATCTCCTCCTCTCTGACGATCAACACTGGCGCACCTCAGGGGTGTGTGCTTAGCCCACTGCTCTACTCTCTCTACATCCACGACTGTGTGGCTAGACTTAGCTCAAAGACCATTTATAAATTTGCTGACGATACATCTATTGTTGGTAGAAGCTTCGAAGGAGACGAGAGGGAGTACAGGAGCGAGATATGCCAACTAGTGGAGTGGTGTCACAGCAACAACCTGGCACTCAATGTTGGGAAGATGAAAGAGCTGATTGTGGACTTCAGGAAGGGTGAGATGAAAGAACACATACCAATACTCATAGAGGGATCAGAAGTGGAGAGAGTGAGCAAGTTCCGGGGTGTCAAGATCTCTGAGGATCTAACCTGGTCCCAACATATTGATGTAGTTTTGAAGAAGGCAAGACAGTGGCTATAGCTTATTAGGAGCTTGAAGAGATCTGGCATGTCAACAAATACACTCAAACTTTTGTAGTTGTACCGCGGAGAGCATTCGGAAAGGCTGCATCACAGTCTGGTATGGAGGGGCTACTACACAGGGCCGAAAGAAGCTGCAGAGGGTTGTAAATCTAGTCAGCTCCATCTTGGGCACTAGCCTACAAAGTACCCAGGACATCTTCAGGAAGCGGTGTCTCAGAAAGGCAGCGTCCATTATTAAGTACCCCCAGCACCCAGGGCACGCCCTTTTCTCACTGTTACCATCAGGGAGGAGGTACAGAAGCCTGAAGACACACACTCAGCGATTCGGGAACAGCTTCTTCCCCTCCGCCATCAGGGAGGAGGTACAGGAGCCTGAAGACACACACTCAGCGATTCAGGAACAGCTTCTTCCCCTCCGTCATCAGGGAGGAGGTACAGGAGCCTGAAGACACACAATCAGCGATTCAGGAACAGCTTCATTCCCTCCGTCATCAGGGAGGAGGTACAGGAGCCTGAAGCCACACACTCAGCGATTCAGGAACAGCTCCTTCCCCTCCGTCATCAGGGAGGAGGTACAGGAGCCTGAAGGCACACACTCAGCGATTCAGGAACAGCTTCTTCCCCTCCGCCATCAGGGAGGACGTACAGGAGCCTGAAGACACACACTCAACGATTCAGGAAAGAGCTTCTTCCCCTCCGCCATCAGGGAGGAGGTACAGGAGCCTGAAGACACACGCTCAGCGATTCAGGAACAGCTTCTTCCCCCCCGCCGTCAGGGAGGAGGTACAGGAGCCTGAAGACACACACTCAACGATTCAGGAACAGCTTCTTTCCCTCCGCCATCAGGGAGGTGGTACAGGAGCCTGAAGACACACACTCAGCGATTCAGGAACAGCTTCTTCCCCTCTGCCATCAGGGAGGAGGTACAGGAGCCTGAAGACACACACTCAGCGATTACGGAACAGCTTCTTCCCCTCCGCCATCAGGGAGGAGGTACAGGAGCCTGAAGACACACACTCAGCGATTCAGGAACAGCTTCTTCCCCTCCGCCTTCAGGGAGGAGTTACAGGAACCTGAAGACACACACTCAGCGATTCAGGAACAGCTTCTTCCCCTCTGCCATCAGGGAGGAGGTACAGGAGACTGAAGACACACACTCAGCGATTCAGGAACAGCTTTTTCCCCTCCGCCATCAGGAAGGAGGTACAGGAGCCTGAATACACACACTCAGCGATTCAGGAACAGCTCCTTCCCCTCCGCCATCAGGGAGGAGGTACAGGAGACTGAAGACACACACTCAGCGATTCAGGAACAGCTTCTTCCCCTCTGCCATCAGGGAGGAGGTACAGGAGCCTGAAGACACACAGTGAACGATTCAGGAACAGCTTCTTTCCCTCTGCCATCAGGGAGGTGGTACAGGAGCCTGAAGACACACACTCAGTGATCCAGGAACAGCTTCTTCCCCACCGCCATCAAAAGGGAGGAGATACAGGAGCCTGAAGGCACACACTCAGCGATTCAGGAACAGCTTCTTCCCCTCTGCCATCAGGGAGGACGTACAGGAGCCTGAAGACACACACTCAGCGAAATAGGAACAGCTTCTTCCCCTCCGCCATTAGGGAGGACGTACAGGAGCCTGAAGACACACACTGAACGATTCAGGAACAGCTTCTTTCCCTCTGCCATCAGGGAGGTGGTACAGGAGCCTGAAGACACACACTCAGTGATCCAGGAACAGCTTCTTCCCCTCCGCCATCAGGGAGGAGGTACAGGAGCCTGAAGACACACACTCAGCGATTCAGGAACAGCTTCTTCCCCTCCGTCATCAGGGAGGAGGTACAGGAGCCTGAAGGCACACACTCAGCGATTCAGGAACAGCTTCTTCCCCTCTGCCATCAGGGAGGACGTACAGGAGCCTGAAGACACACACTCAGCGAAATAGGAACAGCTTCTTCCCCTCCGCCATTAGGGAGGACGTACAGGAGCCTGAAGACACACACTGAACGATTCAGGAACAGCTTCTTTCCCTCTGCCATCAGGGAGGTGGTACAGGAGCCTGAAGACACACACTCAGTGATCCAGGAACAGCTTCTTCCCCTCCGCCATCAGGGAGGAGGTACAGGAGCCTGAAGACACACACTCAGCGATTCAGGAACAGCTTCTTCCCCTCCGCCATCAGGGTGGAGGTACAGGAGCCTGAAGACACACACTTAGAGATTCAGGAACAGCTTCTTCCCCTCCGCCATAAGGGAGGATGTACAGGAGCCTGAAGACACAAACTCAGCGATTCAGGAACAGCTTCTTCCCCTACGCCATCAGGGAGGAGGTACAGGAGCCTGAAGACACACACTCAACGATTCAGGAACAGCTTCTTCCCCTCTGCCATCAGGGAGGAGGTACAGGAGACTGAAGACACACACTCAGCGATTCAGGAACAGCTTCTTCCCCTCTGCCATCAGGGAGGAGGTACAGGAGCCTGAAGACACACAGTCAGTGATTCAGGAACGGCTTCTTCCCCTCCACCATCAGCGAGGAGGTACAGGAGCCTGAAGACACACAGTCAGTGATTCAGGAACGGCTTCTTCCCCTCTGCCATCAGGGAGGACGTACAGGAGCCTGAAGACACACACTCAGCGAAATAGGAACAGCTTCTTCCCCTCCGCCATTAGGGAGGACGTACAGGAGCCTGAAGACACACACTGAACGATTCAGGAACAGCTTCTTTCCCTCTGCCATCAGGGAGGTGGTACAGGAGCCTGAAGACACACACTAGGTGATCCAGGAACGGCTTCTTCCCCTCCACCATCAGCGAGGAGGTACAGGAGCCTGAAGACACACACTCAGCGATTCAGGAACAGTTTCTTCCCTTACGCCATCAGGGAGGAGGTACAGGAGCCTGAAGACACCCACTCAGCGATTCAGGAACAGTTTCTTCCCCTCTGCCATCAGGGAGGTGGTACAGGAGCCTGAAGACTCACACTCAGTGATCAAGGAACAGCTTCTTCCCCTCCGCCATCAGGGTGGAGGTACAGGAGCCTGAAGACACACACTTAGAGATTCAGGAACAGCTTCTTCCCCTCCGCCATCATGGTGGAGGTACAGGAGCCTGAATATACACTCAGCGATTCAGGAGCAGATTCTTCCCCTCCGCCATCAGGGAGGAGGTACAGGAGCCTGACGACACAAACTCAGCGATTCAGGAACAGCTTCTTCCCCTACGCCATCAGGGAGGAGGTACAGGAGACTGAAGACACACACTCAACGATTCAGGAACAGCTTCTTCCCCTCTGCCATCAGGGAGGTGTTACAGGAGCCTGAAGACACACACTCAACGATTCAGGAACAGCTTCTTCCCCTCCGCCATCAGAGAGGAGGTAGAGGAGACTGAAGACACACACTCAGCGATTCAGGAACAGCTTCTTCCCCTCTGCCATCAGGGAGGTGGTACAGGAGCCTGAAGACACACAGTCAGTGATTCAGGAACGGCTTCTTCCCCTCCACCATCAGCGAGGAGGTACAGGAGACTGAAGACAGACACTCAGCGATTCAGGAACAGCTTCTTCCCCTACGCCATCAGGGAGGAGGTACAGGAGCCTGAAGAGACACACTCAGCGATTCAGGAACAGCTTCTTCCCCTCCGCCATCGGGGAGGAGGTACAGGAGCCTGAAGACACACACTCAGCGATTCAGGAACAGCTTCTTCCCCTCCGCCATCGGGGAGGAGGTACAGGAGCCTGAAGACACACACTCAGCGATTCAGGAACAGCTTCTTCCCCTCTGCCATCAGGGAGGAGGTACAGGAGACTGAAGACACACACTCAGCGATTCAGGAACAGCTTCTTCCCCTCTGCCATCAGGGAGGAGGTACAGGAGCCTGAAGACACACACTCAGCGATTCAGGAACAGCTTCTTCCCCTCCGCCTTCAGGGAGGAGTTACAGGAACCTGAAGACACACACTCAGCGATTCAGGAACAGCTTCTTCCCCTCTGCCATCAGGGAGGAGGTACAGGAGACTGAAGACACACACTCAGCGATTCAGGAACAGCTTTTTCCCCTCCGCCATCAGGAAGGAGGTACAGGAGCCTGAATACACACACTCAGCGATTCAGGAACAGCTCCTTCCCCTCCGCCATCAGGGAGGAGGTACAGGAGACTGAAGACACACACTCAGCGATTCAGGAACAGCTTCTTCCCCTCTGCCATCAGGGAGGAGGTACAGGAGCCTGAAGACACACAGTGAACGATTCAGGAACAGCTTCTTTCCCTCTGCCATCAGGGAGGTGGTACAGGAGCCTGAAGACACACACTCAGTGATCCAGGAACAGCTTCTTCCCCACCGCCATCAAAAGGGAGGAGATACAGGAGCCTGAAGGCACACACTCAGCGATTCAGGAACAGCTTCTTCCCCTCTGCCATCAGGGAGGACGTACAGGAGCCTGAAGACACACACTCAGCGAAATAGGAACAGCTTCTTCCCCTCCGCCATTAGGGAGGACGTACAGGAGCCTGAAGACACACACTGAACGATTCAGGAACAGCTTCTTTCCCTCTGCCATCAGGGAGGTGGTACAGGAGCCTGAAGACACACACTCAGTGATCCAGGAACAGCTTCTTCCCCTCCGCCATCAGGGAGGAGGTACAGGAGCCTGAAGACACACACTCAGCGATTCAGGAACAGCTTCTTCCCCTCCGTCATCAGGGAGGAGGTACAGGAGCCTGAAGGCACACACTCAGCGATTCAGGAACAGCTTCTTCCCCTCTGCCATCAGGGAGGACGTACAGGAGCCTGAAGACACACACTCAGCGAAATAGGAACAGCTTCTTCCCCTCCGCCATTAGGGAGGACGTACAGGAGCCTGAAGACACACACTGAACGATTCAGGAACAGCTTCTTTCCCTCTGCCATCAGGGAGGTGGTACAGGAGCCTGAAGACACACACTCAGTGATCCAGGAACAGCTTCTTCCCCTCCGCCATCAGGGAGGAGGTACAGGAGCCTGAAGACACACACTCAGCGATTCAGGAACAGCTTCTTCCCCTCCGCCATCAGGGTGGAGGTACAGGAGCCTGAAGACACACACTTAGAGATTCAGGAACAGCTTCTTCCCCTCCGCCATAAGGGAGGATGTACAGGAGCCTGAAGACACAAACTCAGCGATTCAGGAACAGCTTCTTCCCCTACGCCATCAGGGAGGAGGTACAGGAGCCTGAAGACACACACTCAACGATTCAGGAACAGCTTCTTCCCCTCTGCCATCAGGGAGGAGGTACAGGAGACTGAAGACACACACTCAGCGATTCAGGAACAGCTTCTTCCCCTCTGCCATCAGGGAGGAGGTACAGGAGCCTGAAGACACACAGTCAGTGATTCAGGAACGGCTTCTTCCCCTCCACCATCAGCGAGGAGGTACAGGAGCCTGAAGACACACAGTCAGTGATTCAGGAACGGCTTCTTCCCCTCTGCCATCAGGGAGGACGTACAGGAGCCTGAAGACACACACTCAGCGAAATAGGAACAGCTTCTTCCCCTCCGCCATTAGGGAGGACGTACAGGAGCCTGAAGACACACACTGAACGATTCAGGAACAGCTTCTTTCCCTCTGCCATCAGGGAGGTGGTACAGGAGCCTGAAGACACACACTCAGTGATCCAGGAACGGCTTCTTCCCCTCCACCATCAGCGAGGAGGTACAGGAGCCTGAAGACACACACTCAGCGATTCAGGAACAGTTTCTTCCCTTACGCCATCAGGGAGGAGGTACAGGAGCCTGAAGACACCCACTCAGCGATTCAGGAACAGTTTCTTCCCCTCTGCCATCAGGGAGGTGGTACAGGAGCCTGAAGACTCACACTCAGTGATCAAGGAACAGCTTCTTCCCCTCCGCCATCAGGGTGGAGGTACAGGAGCCTGAAGACACACACTTAGAGATTCAGGAACAGCTTCTTCCCCTCCGCCATCATGGTGGAGGTACAGGAGCCTGAATATACACTCAGCGATTCAGGAGCAGATTCTTCCCCTCCGCCATCAGGGAGGAGGTACAGGAGCCTGACGACACAAACTCAGCGATTCAGGAACAGCTTCTTCCCCTACGCCATCAGGGAGGAGGTACAGGAGACTGAAGACACACACTCAACGATTCAGGAACAGCTTCTTCCCCTCTGCCATCAGGGAGGTGTTACAGGAGCCTGAAGACACACACTCAACGATTCAGGAACAGCTTCTTCCCCTCCGCCATCAGAGAGGAGGTAGAGGAGACTGAAGACACACACTCAGCGATTCAGGAACAGCTTCTTCCCCTCTGCCATCAGGGAGGTGGTACAGGAGCCTGAAGACACACAGTCAGTGATTCAGGAACGGCTTCTTCCCCTCCACCATCAGCGAGGAGGTACAGGAGACTGAAGACAGACACTCAGCGATTCAGGAACAGCTTCTTCCCCTACGCCATCAGGGAGGAGGTACAGGAGCCTGAAGAGACACACTCAGCGATTCAGGAACAGCTTCTTCCCCTCCGCCATCGGGGAGGAGGTACAGGAGCCTGAAGACACACACTCAGCGATTCAGGAACAGCTTCTTCCCCTCCGCCATCGGGGAGGAGGTACAGGAGCCTGAAGACACACACTCAGCGATTCAGGAACAGCTTCTTCCCCTCTGCCATCAGGGAGGAGGTACAGGAGACTGAAGACACACACTCAGCGATTCAGGAACAGCTTCTTCCCCTCTGCCATCAGGGAGGAGGTACAGGAGCCTGAAGACACACACTCAGCGATTCAGGAACAGCTTTTTCCCCTCCGCCATCAGGGAGGAGGTACAGGAGCCTGAAGGCACACACTCAGCAATTCAGGAATAGCTTCTTCTTCTCTGCCATCAGGGAGGAGGTACAGGAGACTGAACACAGACTCTCAGCGATTCAGGAACAGCTTCTTCCCCTCTGCCATCAGGGTGGAGGTACAGGAGCCTGAAGACACACACTCAGCGATTCAGGAACAGCTTTTTCCGCTCCGCCATCAGGGAGGACGTACAGGAGCCTGAAGACACACACTCAGCGATTCTGGAACAGCTTCTTCCCCTCCGCCATCAGGGAGGAGGTACAGGAGCCTGAAGACACACACTCAGCGATTCAGGAACAGCTTCTTCCCCTCCGCCATCAGGGTGGAGGTACAGGAGCCTGAAGACACACACTTAGAGATTCAGGAACAGCTTCTTCCCCTCCGCCATAAGGGAAGAGGTACAGGAGCCTGAAGATATACACTCAGCGATTCAGGAACAGCTTCTTCCCCTCCGCCATCAGAGAGGAGGTACAGGAGCCTGAAGACACACACTCAGCGATTCAGGAATAGCTTCTTCTCCTACGCCATCAGGGAGGATGTACAGGAGCCTGAAGACACAAACTCAGCGATTCAGGAACAGCTTCTTCCCCTACGCCATCAGGGAGGAGGTACAGGAGCCTGAAGACACACACTTAACGATTCAGGAACAGCTTCTTCCCCTCTGCCATCAGGGAGGAGGTACAGGAGACTGAAGACACACACTCAGCGATTCAGGAACAGCTTCTTCCCCTCTGCCATCAGGAAGGAGGTACAGGAGCTGAAGACATACACTGAACGATTCGGGAACAGCTTCTTCCCCTCTGCCACCAGGGAGGAGGTACAGGAGCCTGAAGACACACAGTCAGTGATTCAGGAACGGCTTCTTCCCCTCCACCATCAGCGAGGAGGTACAGGAGCCTGAAGACACACACTCAGCGATTCAGGAACAGCTTCTTCCCTTACGCCATCAGGGAGGAGGTACAGGAGCCTGAAGACACCCACTCAGCGATTCAGGAACAGCTTCTTCCCCTCTGCCATCAGGGAGGAGGTACAGGAGCCTGAAGACACACAGTCAGTGATTCAGGAACGGCTTCTTCCCCTCCACCATCAGCGAGGAGGTACAGGAGCCTGAAGACACACAGTCAGTGATTCAGGAACGGCTTCTTCCCCTCTGCCATCAGGGAGGACGTACAGGAGCCTGAAGACACACACTCAGCGAAATAGGAACAGCTTCTTCCCCTCCGCCATTAGGGAGGACGTACAGGAGCCTGAAGACACACACTGAACGATTCAGGAACAGCTTCTTTCCCTCTGCCATCAGGGAGGTGGTACAGGAGCCTGAAGACACACACTCAGTGATCCAGGAACGGCTTCTTCCCCTCCACCATCAGCGAGGAGGTACAGGAGCCTGAAGACACACACTCAGCGATTCAGGAACAGGTTCTTCCCTTACGCCATCAGGGAGGAGGTACAGGAGCCTGAAGACACCCACTCAGCGATTCAGGAACAGTTTCTTCCCCTCTGCCATCAGGGAGGTGGTACAGGAGCCTGAAGACTCACACTCAGTGATCAAGGAACAGCTTCTTCCCCTCCGCCATCAGGGTGGAGGTACAGGAGCCTGAAGACACACACTTAGAGATTCAGGAACAGCTTCTTCCCCTCCGCCATCATGGTGGAGGTACAGGAGCCTGAATATACACTCAGCGATTCAGGAGCAGATTCTTCCCCTCCGCCATCAGGGAGGAGGTACAGGAGCCTGACGACACAAACTCAGCGATTCAGGAACAGCTTCTTCCCCTACGCCATCAGGGAGGAGGTACAGGAGACTGAAGACACACACTCAACGATTCAGGAACAGCTTCTTCCCCTCTGCCATCAGGGAGGTGTTACAGGAGCCTGAAGACACACACTCAACGATTCAGGAACAGCTTCTTCCCCTCCGCCATCAGAGAGGAGGTAGAGGAGACTGAAGACACACACTCAGCGATTCAGGAACAGCTTCTTCCCCTCTGCCATCAGGGAGGTGGTACAGGAGCCTGAAGACACACAGTCAGTGATTCAGGAACGGCTTCTTCCCCTCCACCATCAGCGAGGAGGTACAGGAGACTGAAGACAGACACTCAGCGATTCAGGAACAGCTTCTTCCCCTGCGCCATCAGGGAGGAGGTACAGGAGCCTGAAGAGACACACTCAGCGATTCAGGAACAGCTTCTTCCCCTCCGCCATCGGGGAGGAGGTACAGGAGCCTGAAGACACACACTCAGCGATTCAGGAACAGCTTCTTCCCCTCCGCCATCGGGGAGGAGGTACAGGAGCCTGAAGACACACACTCAGCGATTCAGGAACAGCTTCTTCCCCTCTGCCATCAGGGAGGAGGTACAGGAGACTGAAGACACACACTCAGCGATTCAGGAACAGCTTCTTCCCCTCTGCCATCAGGGAGGAGGTACAGGAGCCTGAAGACACACACTCAGCGATTCAGGAACAGCTTTTTCCCCTCCGCCATCAGGGAGGAGGTACAGGAGCCTGAAGGCACACACTCAGCAATTCAGGAATAGCTTCTTCTTCTCTGCCATCAGGGAGGAGGTACAGGAGACTGAACACAGACTCTCAGCGATTCAGGAACAGCTTCTTCCCCTCTGCCATCAGGGTGGAGGTACAGGAGCCTGAAGACACACACTCAGCGATTCAGGAACAGCTTTTTCCGCTCCGCCATCAGGGAGGTGGTACAGGAGCCTGAAGACACACAGTCAGTGATTCAGGAACGGCTTCTTCCCCTCCACCATCAGCGAGGAGGTACAGGAGCCTGAAGACACACAGTCAGTGATTCAGGAACGGCTTCTTCCCCTCCACCATCAGCGAGGAGGTACAGGAGACTGAAGACAGACACTCAGCGATTCAGGAACAGCTTCTTCCCCTACGCCATCAGGGAGGAGGTACAGGAGCCTGAAGAGACACACTCAGCGATTCAGGAACAGCTTCTTCCCCTCCGCCATCGGGGAGGAGGTACAGGAGCCTGAAGACACACACTCAGCGATTCAGGAACAGCTTCTTCCCCTCCGCCATCGGGGAGGAGGTACAGGAGCCTGAAGACACACACTCAGCGATTCAGGAACAGCTTCTTCCCCTCTGCCATCAGGGAGGAGGTACAGGAGACTGAAGACACACACTCAGCGATTCAGGAACAGCTTCTTCCCCTCTGCCATCAGGGAGGAGGTACAGGAGCCTGAAGACACACACTCAGCGATTCAGGAACAGCTTTTTCCCCTCCGCCATCAGGGAGGAGGTACAGGAGCCTGAAGGCACACACTCAGCAATTCAGGAATAGCTTCTTCTTCTCTGCCATCAGGGAGGAGGTACAGGAGACTGAACACAGACTCTCAGCGATTCAGGAACAGCTTCTTCCCCTCTGCCATCAGGGTGGAGGTACAGGAGCCTGAAGACACACACTCAGCGATTCAGGAACAGCTTTTTCCGCTCCGCCATCAGGGAGGACGTACAGGAGCCTGAAGACACACACTCAGCGATTCTGGAACAGCTTCTTCCCCTCCGCCATCAGGGAGGAGGTACAGGAGCCTGAAGACACACACTCAGCGATTCAGGAACAGCTTCTTCCCCTCCGCCATCAGGGTGGAGGTACAGGAGCCTGAAGACACACACTTAGAGATTCAGGAACAGCTTCTTCCCCTCCGCCATAAGGGAAGAGGTACAGGAGCCTGAAGATATACACTCAGCGATTCAGGAACAGCTTCTTCCCCTCCGCCATCAGAGAGGAGGTACAGGAGCCTGAAGACACACACTCAGCGATTCAGGAATAGCTTCTTCTCCTACGCCATCAGGGAGGATGTACAGGAGCCTGAAGACACAAACTCAGCGATTCAGGAACAGCTTCTTCCCCTCCGCCATCAGGGAGGAGGTACAGGAGACTGAAGACACACACTCAGCGATTCAGGAACAGCTTCTTCCCCTCCGCCATCAGGGAGGAGGTACAGGAGACTGAAGACACACACTCAGCGATTCAGGAACAGCTTCTTCCCCTCTGCCATCAGGAAGGAGGTACAGGAGCTGAAGACATACACTGAACGATTCGGGAACAGCTTCTTCCCCTCTGCCACCAGGGAGGAGGTACAGGAGCCTGAAGACACACAGTCAGTGATTCAGAAACGGCTTCTTCCCCTCCACCATCAGCGAGGAGGTACAGGAGCCTGAAGACACACACTCAGCGATTCAGGAACAGCTTCTTCCCTTACGCCATCAGGGAGGAGGTACAGGAGCCTGAAGACACCCACTCAGCGATTCAGGAACAGCTTCTTCCCCTCTGCCATCAGGGAGGAGGTACAGGAGACTGAAGACACACAGTCAGTGATTCAGGAATGGCTTCTTCCCCTCCACCATCAGCGAGGAGGTACAGGAGCCTGAAGACACATACTCAGCGATTCAGGAACAGCTTCTTCCCCTCCGCCATCAGGGAGGAGGTACAGGAGCCTGAAGACACATACTCAGCAATTCAGGAACAGCTTCTTCCCCTCCACCAGCAGGGAGGAGGTACAGGAGCCTGAAGACACACACTCAGTGATTCAGGAACAGCTTCTTCCCCTCCGCCATCAGGGAGGAGGTACAGGAGACTGAAGACACACACTCAGCGATTCAGGGACAGCTTCTTCCCCTCTGCCATCAGGGAGGAGGTACAGGAGCCTGAAGGCACTCACTCAGCGATTCAGGAACAGCTTCTTCCCCTCCGCCATCAGGGAGGAGGTACAGGAGCCTGAAGACACACACTCAGCGATTCAGGAACATTTCTTCCCCTCCGCCATCAGGGAGGAGGTACAGGACCCTGAAGACACACACTCAGCGATTCAGGAACAGCTTCTTCCCCTCCGCCATCCGATTCCCGAATGGACATTGAACCCTTGAACACTACCTCACTTTTTTTACTATATAGTATTTCTATTTTACACGATCTTTCATCTGTTCTATATACATACACTATAATTGATTGATTCATTTTTTTTTTATTTTTTTTTTCTCTCTGCTGGATTCTGCATTGCACTGATCTGCTGCTGCTCAGTTACTAAATTTTACGACACATGCCGGTGATAATAAGCCTGATTCTGATTCTCATCTCTGTTATAGAAGCTTGTCCTTTTATTCTGAGGCTGTGTCTTCTGGTCTTGGACTCTCCCACCTTAGGGAACATCCTCTCCGTATCCACTCTATCAAGACCTTTCTCCATTTGATAGTTTTCAATGAGGCCACCCCTCGTTCTTCTGAATTCTCCTGAATACAGGCCCAGAGCAATCAAACGGTCTTCTTTTGCCAAGCCTTTCAATCCTGGAATCATTTCTTTGAGCCTCCTTTCAGCCCTCTGCAGTGGCAGCACATCCTTTCAAAGATACTCCAAGTGAGGTCTCACCGGTGCTTTATAAAGTCTCAACGTTACGTCCTAGTTGTTATAGTCTAGTCCTCTCGAAGTGAATGCTAACATCGCATATGCCTTCCTCACCACACGGTCAACCTGCAAGTTAACTTTTAGGGAATCCTGCACAAGGAGTCCCAAATACCTTTGCTCCTCAGAAATCCCTCAGACTGGCACGGAGCGACCGCTCCCCGCTGAACATCGACGGCTCCTCGGTACAGATCGTAAAGAGCACCAAATTTCCTGGTGTTCACCTGGGGGAGAATCTCACCTGGTCCCTCAACACCAGCTCCATCGCAAAGAAAGCCCAGCAGCGTCTCTACTCTCTGCGAAGGCTGAGGAAAGTCCATCTCCCACCCCCCCCCCCCCCGCCCATCTTCATCACATTCTACAGGGGTTGTATCGAGAGCATCCTGAGCAGCTGCATCACTGGCCGGTTTGGGAATTGCACCGTCTCGGATCGCAAGACCCTGCAGCGGACAGTGAGGTCAGCTGAGAAGATCATCGGGGTCTCTCTTCCCGCCATCACGGACATTTACACCACACGCTGCATCCGCAAAGGAAACAGCATTATGAAGGACCCCACGCACCCCTCATACAATCTCTTCTCCCTCCTGCCATCTGGGAAAAGGCTCTGAAGCATTCGGGCTCTCACGACCAGACTGTGAAACAGTTTCTTCCCCCAAGCTATCAGACTCCTCAATACCCAGAGCCTGGACTGACACCTCACTGCCCTATTGTCTTGTTTATTATTTATTGTAATGCCTGCACTGATTTGTGCACTTTATGCAGTCCTGGGTAGGTCTGTAGTCCAGTGTAGCTTTCTCTGTGTTGTTTTTTACGTAGTTCAGTCTAGTTTTTGTACTGTGTCATGTAACACAATGATCCTGAAAAACGTTGTCTCATTTTCACTGTGTACTGTACCAGCAGTTATGGTCAAAATGACAATAAAAGTGACTTGATGACTTGAATTTTCTCTCCATTTAGTAAATAGTCAACCCTTTCATTTCTTCTGCCAAAGTGCCTGACCGTACACTTCCTGACACTGTATTCCATCTGCCACTCTTCTGTCTATTCTCCCAATCCGTCCAAGTCCTTCTGTAGCCTCTCTACTTTCCCAAAATGGCCTGCCCCTCCGCTTACCTTCGGATTGTCTACAAACTTTGCCACAAAGCCACCAATTCCATCATCCAAATCATTAACGTAGGTCCCAGCACAGACCCCTGTGGAACTCCGCCAGCCGGCCAGGAAAGGCTCCCTTCCCCCCCACTCGCTGCCTCCTGCCACCCAGCCACAGCTCTACCGATGCTGAAGATTCTCTGCTGTGATGCCACGGGCTTGTTAAGCAGCCTCTTGTTTGGCGCCTTATCAAAGTCCTTCGGAAAATCCAGCTGCACCGCATCGACCGATTGCCCTTCGTCTACCCTGCTTGTTATTTCTTCAAAGAATTCCGTCAGATTTGTCAGGAAATATTTTCCCCTGAGGAAACCATGCTGCCTACGGCCCATTTTGTCATGTACCTCCATGCATCCCAAAACCACATCCTTAGCAATTGACTCCAACGCTGAGATCAGACTAACTGGCCTATAGTTTCTTTTCTTCTGCCTCTCTCCATTCTTGAAGAGTGGAGTGACATTTGCAATTTTCCAGTCCTCCGGAACTATTGCAGAGTCAATTGATTCTTGAAGGATCATTACTAATGCCTCCACAATCTCTTCAGCCTCCTCTTTCAGAACCCTGGGGTGTCGTCCACCTGGACCAAGTGACGTACCTACCTTCAGACCTTTCAAGAATTTCTTTGCAGGTTGTTCGAAAAGATCATCAGAAGTTGCAATCAGAAGTATTTGGGAAAAAAAAAGAAGCCGTGCGAAAGGAGAGTAGGATAATGAGGTTGTGTTCATGGACCGTCCTGAAATTTGATGGGAAGAGGCTGTTCCTAAGACATTGCGTTGTGTCCTCAGGCTCCCGTACTTCCACCCCCAGACAGGGTAATGAGAAGCAGGAATGTTCTGGGTGGTGAGGGTCCTTTGTGACGGACGTCACATGGTTTTTTAAGATGTCCTTGACGGTGGGGAGCCCATGGTGGAAGTGGCTGAGCCCGCAACCCTTCACAGCTCAACGCTGTACCAATGTCTTCTTCCAATCTTCCGGGCAATCAGAAACACAGAAAACCTACAGCACAATACAGGCCCTTCATCCCACAAAGCTGTGACGAACACGTCCCTACCTTAGAAATTACTATTAGACTTAGCATGTTCATACATACACTGTATGGTTTATGTTTTGGTAAACCCATTTATACTGTAACTACTGTTTATGTCTTTTTTCATCTGTAATGGAATTTGTATGTTTGTAATTTCTTTATTAATATATCATTTGTATTCTGTCCATATTATTAATAATAATAAAAAGATTTAGAAAGAAAGAAAGAAATTACTAGGTTTACCTATACCCCTCTTTTTTACGAAGCTCCATGTACCTATCCAAAAATCTCTTAGAAGACCCTATCGTATCCGCCTCCACCACCGTCACCGGCAGCCCATTCCACACACTCACCACTCTGAGTGAAAAACTTACCCCTGACATCTCCTCTGTACCTACTCCCCAGCACCTTAAACCTGTGCCCTCTCACGTTAGCCATTTCAGCCCTGGGGAAATGCCTCTGACTATCCACACGATCAATGCCTCTCATCGTCTTGTACACCTCTGTCAGGTCACCTCTCATCCTCCGTCGCTCCGAGGAGAAAAGGCCGAGTTCACTCAACCTATTCTCATAAGGCACGCTCCCCGATCCAGGCAACATCCTTGTAAATCTCCTCTGCACCCTTTCTATGGTTTCCACATCCTTCCTGTAGTGAGGCGACCAGAACTGAGCACAGAACTCCCAGTGGGATCTGACCAGGGTAATATATAGCTGCAACATTACCTCTTGGCTCCTAAATTCAATTCCACGATTGATGAAGGCCAATGCACCGTACGCTTTCTAAACCACAGAGTCAACCTGTGCAGTTGCTCTAAGTGTCCTATGGACTCGGACCCCAAGATCCCTCTGATCCTCCACACTGCCAAGAGTCTTACCATTAACACTATATTCTACCATCACATTTGATCTACCAAAATGAAACACTTCACACTGAGAAATTGTTTCAAGTACCAGGGAGACTATGTGTGTGGGAGCATTTCGGTAACTGTGCAGCTGCATACCTGTGTGGCATAGGGGGAACAGTGCCCCCCAACAGAATGAACTCATTTAACCTGGAGGAGGAGAAGAGGCCCGATTGGATGAGAACAGAGGTGCTGAAAGTTGCAATTCCAGAGTAAATTTATTGTCAAAGTACATGCATGCCATCACAGACAACCCTGAGATTAATTTTATTGTGGGTGTAACATGCTGTAAGCTTTCACAGCTAATGTAATGGTCTCTCTGCAATGCTTCACTGCCAAAGCTAATGAACTGGCCTCTCTTAATGTTCCATTGCTGAGGTAATGGTTCCTCTGCAGCAGCAACGTTTGGGCTATGACGGGGGATGAGGGGCATCTCCGGACGCTGTTCTTTCCTGTGTGTCTGGATGCAGGGATTTTGCCGTCTTTTGCCGGGGAGAGATGAGGAGAGAGGACGCGAGTGGAGAGGGTTGGTAGGCCGCCGGAATGAGGAGTGAGGGTCCGAGGGCTGGCTA
Organism: Hypanus sabinus; assembly: GCF_030144855.1. Lineage (NCBI taxonomy): Eukaryota > Metazoa > Chordata > Chondrichthyes > Myliobatiformes > Dasyatidae > Hypanus > Hypanus sabinus. Next base: position 47,277 of record NW_026781570.1, on the reverse strand, counting down.
CACTTGGAGGAGGTCGCTGGGAACAAATGAATGGAGGAGTGAGCTCCAATGTTTGCATTAGACTGCTTCATGAGAATGGGCTCATTTTGCTCTTTATTTTCTCATTTCTTTACTCACCATATAGTCAAATTAAGAATTATAAACCTCAAGCGTTTAACCGCATATTGTGTACAGTTCGTTATTTCGGGGTACTGATTTGTAACAGGGGATACATCACGCAACATCCACCCAAACAAGATTTCTTACATTTGGCCGGGCCGAGGTGTCTGTCATCCTCCAGATTCACCCACCAACCGGACCGAGAGTCACACGAGCATTCATAGTAAATACAAGGAAACACGACAGAATAAAAAAAAACACACGCACAAAGAAAGACTGACGAACAACATACAAAAAGAAACACATCAGGATACTAACAATACATAAGCAAGGAATAAACATTGGGACCATCAGCTGTTGAGACACCGAAAGTGAGTGAATAGGATGTGGAGGAGGTTCAGGTTTGGGATGAGTGAAGTTATCCATGCTGGGTCAGGAGGGGTAATAACTGCTCCTGAACCTGGTGGTGTGGGTCCTGAGGCTCCTGTACCTCCTTCCTGATGGTTGAGGGGTGATAACTGCTCCTGAACCTGGTGGTGTGGGTCCGGAGGCTCCTGTACCTCCTTCCTGATGGTTGAGGGGTAATAACTGGTCCTGAACCTGGTGGTGTGGGTCCTGAGGCTCCTGTACCTCCTTCCTGATGGTTGAGGGGTGATAACTGTTCCTGAACCTGGTGGTGTGGGTCCTGAGGCTTCTGTACCTCCTGCCTGATGGTTGAGGGGTGATAACTGTCCATGAACCTGGTGGTGTGGGTCCTGAGGCTCCTGTACCTCCTTCCTGATGGTTGAGGGGTGATAACTGTTCCTGAACCTGGTGGTGTGGGTCCTGAGGCTCCTGTACCTCCTTCCTGATGGTTGAGGGGTGATACCTGTTCCTGAACCTGGTGGTGTGGGTCCTGAGGCTCCTTTACCTCCTTCCTGATGGTTGAGGGGTGATAACTGTCCCTGAACCTGGTGGTGTGGGTCCTGAGGCTCCTGTACCTCCTTCCTGACGGTTGAGGGTAATAACTGTTCCTGAACCTGGTGGTGTGGGTCCTGAGGCTCCTGTACCTCCTTCCTGATGGTTGAGGGGTAATAACAGTTCCTGAACCTGGTGGTGTGGGTCCTGAGGCTCCTTTACCTCCTTCCTGATGGTTGAGTGGTAATAACTGTTCCTGAACCTGGTGGTGTGGGTCCTGAGGCTCCTTTACCTCCTTCCTGATGGTTGAGGGGTGATAACTGTCCCTGAACCTGGTGGTGTGGGTCCTGAGGCTCCTGTACCTCCTTCCTGATGGTTGAGGGGTGATAACTGTTCCTGAACCTGGTGGTGTGGGTCCTGAGGCTCCTGTACCTCCTTCCTGATGGTTGAGGGGTGATAACTGTTCCTGAACCTGGTGGTGTGGGTCCTGAGGCTCCTTTACCTCCTTCCTGATGGTTGAGGGGTAATAACTGTTCCTGATCCTGGTGGTGTGGGTCCTGAGGTTCCTTTACCTCCTTCCTGATGGTTGAGGGGTGATAACTGTCCCTGAACCTGGTGGTGTGGGTCCTGAGGCTCCTGTACCTCCTTCCTGATGGTTGAGGGTAATAACTGTTCCTGATCCTGGTGGTGTGGGTCCTGAGGTTCCTTTACCTCCTTCCTGATGGTTGAGGGGTGATAACTGTCCCTGAACCTGGTGGTGTGGGTCCTGAGGCTCCAGTACCTCCTTCCTGATGGTTGAGGGTAATAACTGTTCCTGAACCTGGTGGTGTGTGTCCTGAGGCTCCTGTACCTCCTTCCTGATGGTTGAGGGGTGATAACTGTCCCTGAACCTGGTGGTGTGGGTCCTGAGGCTCCTGTACCTCCTTCCTGATGGTTGAGGGGTAATAACTGTTCCTGAACCTGGTGGTGTGGGTCCTGAGGCTCCTGTACCTCCTTCCAGACGGTTGAGTGGTAATAACTGTCCCTGAACCTGGTGGTGTGGGTCCTGAGACTCCAGTACCTCCTTCCTGATGGTTGAGGGGTGACAACTGTTCCTGAACATGGTGGTGTGGGTCCTGAGGCTCCTGTACCTCCTGCCTGATGGTTGAGGGGTGATAACTGTCCATGAACCTGGTGGTGTGGGTCCTGAGGCTCCTGTTCCTCCTTCCTGATGGTTTAGGGGTAATAACAGTTCCTGAACCTGGTGGTGTGAGTCCTGAGGCTCCTGTACCTCCTTCCTGATGTTTGAGGGGTGATAACTGTCCCTGAACCTGGTGGTGTGGGTCCTGAGGCTCCTGTACCTCCTTCCTGATGGTTGAGGGGTGATAACTGTCCATGAACCTGGTGGTGTGGGTCCTGAGGCTCCTGTACCTCCTTCCTGATGGTTTAGGGGTAATAACAGTTCCTGAACCTGGTGGTGTGAGTCCTGAGGCTCCTGTACCTCCTTCCTGATGGTCGAGGGGTAATAACTGTTCCTGAACCTGGTGGTGTGAGTCCTGAGGCTCCTGTACTTCCTTCCTGATGGTTGAGGGGTGATAACTGTCCATGAACCTGGTGGTGTGGGTCCTGAGGCTCCTGTACCTCCTTCCTGATGGTTGAGGGGTAATAACTGTTCCTGAACCTGGTGGTGTGAGTCCTGAGGCTCCTTTACCTCCTTCCTGATGGTTGAGGGGTAATAACTGTTCCTGATCCTGGTGGTGTGGGTCCTGAGGCTCCTGTACCTCCTTCCTGATGGTTGAGGGGTGATAACTGTCCCTGAACCTGGTGGTGTGGGTCCTGAGGCTCCTGTACCTCCTTCCTGATGGTTGAGGGGCAATAACTGTTCCTGAACCTGGTGGTGTGGGTCCTGAGGATCCTGTACTTCCTTCCTGATGGTAGAGGGTAATAACTGTTCCTGAACCTGGTGGTGTGTGTCTTGAGGCTCCTGTACCTCCTTCCTGATGTTTGAGGGGTGATAACTGTTCCTGAACCTGGTGGTGTGGGTCCTGAGGCTCCTGTACCTCCTTCCTGATGGTTGAGGGGTGATAACTGTCCATGAACCTGGTGGTGTGGGTCCTGAGGCTCCTGTACCTCCTTCCTGATGGTTGAGGGGTAATAACTGTCCCTGAACCTGGTGATGTGGGTCCTGAGGCTCCTGTACCTCCTTCCTGATGGTTGAGGGGTAATAACAGTTCCTGAACCTGGTGGTGTGAGTCCTGAGGCTCCTGTACCTCCTTCCTGATGGTTGAGGGGTGATAACTGTCCATGAACCTGGTGGTGTGTTTCCAGAGGCTCCTGTACCTCCTTCCTGATGTCTGAGGGGTAATAACTGTTCCTGAACCTGGTGGTGTGGGTCCTGAGGCTCCTGTACCTCCTTCCTGATGGTCGAGGGGTAATAACTGTTACTTAACCTGGTGGTGTGGGTCCTGAGGCTCCTGTAATTCCTTCCTGATGGTTGAGGGGTGATAACTGTCCATGAACCTGGTGGTGTGGGTCCTGAGACTCCTGTACCTCCTTCCGGATGGTTGAGGGGTGATAACTGTCCATGAACCTGGTGGTGTGGGTCCTGAGGCTCCTGCACCTCCTTCCTGATGGTTGAGGGGTGATAACTGTCCATGAACCTGGTGGTGTGGGTCCTGAGGCTCCTGTACCTCCTTCCTGATGGTTTAGGGGTAATAACAGTTCCTGAACCTGGTGGTGTGAGTCCTGAGGCTCCTGTACCTCCTTCCTGATGGTCGAGGGGTAATAACTGTTCCTGAACCTGGTGGTGTGAGTCCTGAGGCTCCTGTACCTCCTTCCTGATGGTTGAGGGGTAATAACTGTCCCTGAACCTGGTGGTGTGGGTCCTGAGGCTCCTGTACCTCCTTCCTGATGGTTGAGGGGTAATGACTGTCCCTGAACCTGGTGGTGTGGGTCCTGAGGCTCCTGTACCTCCTTCCGGATGGTTGATGGGTAATAACTGTTCCTGAACCTGGTGGTGTGGGTCCTGAGGCTCCTGTACCTCCTTCCTGATGGTTGAGGGATAATAACTGTTCCTGAACCTGGTGGTGTGGGTCCTGAGGCTCCTGTACCTCCTTCCTTATGGTTGATGGGTAATAACTGTTCCTGAACCTGGTGGTGTGGGTCCTGAGGCTCCTGTACCTCCTTCCTGATGGGTGAGGGATAATAACTGTTCCTGAACCTGGTGGTGTGGGTCCTGAGGCTCCTGTACCTCCTTCCTTATGGTTGATGGGTAATAACTGTTCCTGAACCTGGTGGTGTGGGTCCTGAGGCTCCTGTACCTCCTTCCTGATGGTTGATGGGTAATAACTGTTTCTGAACCTGGTGGTGTGGGTCCTGAGGCTCCTGTACCTCCTTCCTGATGGTTGAGGGATAATAACTGTTCCTGAACCTGGTGGTGTGGGTCCTGAGGCTCCTGTACCTCCTTCCTTATGGTTGATGGGTAATAACTGTTCCTGAACCTGGTGGTGTGGGTCCTGAGGCTCCTGTACCTCCTTCCTGATGGGTGAGGGATAGTAACTGTTCCTGAACCTGGTGGTGTGGGTCCTGAGGCTCCTGTACCTCCTTCCTTATGGTTGATGGGTAATAACTGTTCCTGAACCTGGTGGTGTGGGTCCTGAGGCTCCTGTACCTCCTTCCTGATGGTTGAGGGGTGATAACTGTCCATGAACCTGGTGGTGTGGGTCCTGAGGCCCCTGTACCTCCTTCCTGATGGTTGAGGGGTAATAACTGTTCCTGAACCTGGTGGTGTGGGTCCTGAGGCTCCTGTACCTCCTTCCTTATGGTTGATGGGTAATAACTGTTCCTGAACCTGGTGGTGTGGGTCCTGAGGCTCCTGTACCTGCTTCCTGATGGTTGAGGGGTGATAACTGTCCATGAACCTGGTGGTGTGGGTCCTAAGGCTCCTGTGCCTCCTTCCTGATGGTCGAGGGGTAATAACTGTTACTTAACCTGGTGGTGTGGGTCCTGAGGCTCCTGTACCTCCTTCCTGATGGTTGAGGGGTGATAACTGTTCCTGAACCTGGTGGTGTGGGTCCTGAGGCTCCTTTACCTCCTTCCTGATGGTTGAGGGGTAATAACTGTTCCTGATCCTGGTGGTGTGGGTCCTGAGGTTCCTTTACCTCCTTCCTGATGGTTGAGGGGTGATAACTGTCCCTGAACCTGGTGGTGTGGGTCCTGAGGCTCCTGTACCTCCTTCCTGATGGTTGAGGGTAATAACTGTTCCTGATCCTGGTGGTGTGGGTCCTGAGGTTCCTTTACCTCCTTCCTGATGGTTGAGGGGTGATAACTGTCCCTGAACCTGGTGGTGTGGGTCCTGAGGCTCCAGTACCTCCTTCCTGATGGTTGAGGGTAATAACTGTTCCTGAACCTGGTGGTGTGGGTCCTGAGGCTCCTGTACCTCCTTCCTGATGGTTGAGGGGTGATAACTGTCCCTGAACCTGGTGGTGTGGGTCCTGAGGCTCCTGTACCTCCTTCCTGATGGTTGAGGGGTAATAACTGTTCCTGAACCTGGTGGTGTGGGTCCTGAGGCTCCTGTACCTCCTTCCAGACGGTTGAGTGGTAATAACTGTCCCTGAACCTGGTGGTGTGGGTCCTGAGACTCCAGTACCTCCTTCCTGATGGTTGAGGGGTGACAACTGTTCCTGAACCTGGTGGTGTGGGTCCTGAGGCTCCTGTACCTCCTTCCTGATGGTTGAGGGGTGATAACTGTCCATGAACCTGGTGGTGTGGGTCCTGAGGCTCCTGTACCTCCTTCCTGATGGTTTAGGGGTAATAACAGTTCCTGAACCTGGTGGTGTGAGTCCTGAGGCTCCTGTACCTCCTTCCTGATGGTCGAGGGGTAATAACTGTCCCTGAACCTGGTGGTGTGGGTCCTGAGACTCCAGTACCTCCTTCCTGATGGTTGAGGGGTGATAACTGTCCATGAACCTGGTGGTGTGAGTCCTGAGGCTCCTGTACCTCCTTCCTGATGTTTGAGGGGTGATAACCGTCCCTGAACCTGGTGGTGTGGGTCCTGAGGCTCCTGTACCTCCTTCCTGATGGTTGAGGGGTGATAACTGTCCATGAACCTGGTGGTGTGGGTCCTGAGGCTCCTGTACCTCCTTCCTGATGGTTTAGGGGTAATAACAGTTCCTGAACCTGGTGGTGTGAGTCCTGAGGCTCCTGTACCTCCTTCCTGATGGTCGAGGGGTAATAACTGTTCCTGAACCTGGTGGTGTGAGTCCTGAGGCTCCTGTACTTCCTTCCTGATGGTTGAGGGGTGATAACTGTCCATGAACCTGGTGGTGTGGGTCCTGAGGCTCCTGTACCTCCTTCCTGATGGTTGAGGGGTAATAACTGTTCCTGAACCTGGTGGTGTGAGTCCTGAGGCTCCTTTACCTCCTTCCTGATGGTTGAGGGGTAATAACTGTTCCTGATCCTGGTGGTGTGGGTCCTGAGGCTCCTGTACCTCCTTCCTGATGGTTGAGGGGTGATAACTGTCCCTGAACCTGGTGGTGTGGGTCCTGAGGCTCCTGTACCTCCTTCCTGATGGTTGAGGGGCAATAACTGTTCCTGAACCTGGTGGTGTGGGTCCTGAGGATCCTGTACTTCCTTCCTGATGGTAGAGGGTAATAACTGTTCCTGAACCTGGTGGTGTGTGTCTTGAGGCTCCTGTACCTCCTTCCTGATGTTTGAGGGGTGATAACTGTTCCTGAACCTGGTGGTGTGGGTCCTGAGGCTCCTGTACCTCCTTCCTGATGGTTGAGGGGTGATAACTGTCCATGAACCTGGTGGTGTGGGTCCTGAGGCTCCTGTACCTCCTTCCTGATGGTTGAGGGGTAATAACTGTCCCTGAACCTGGTGATGTGGGTCCTGAGGCTCCTGTACCTCCTTCCTGATGGTTGAGGGGTAATAACAGTTCCTGAACCTGGTGGTGTGAGTCCTGAGGCTCCTGTACCTCCTTCCTGATGGTTGAGGGGTGATAACTGTCCATGAAACTGGTGGTGTGTTTCCAGAGGCTCCTGTACCTCCTTCCTGATGTCTGAGGGGTAATAACTGTTCCTGAACCTGGTGGTGTGGGTCCTGAGGCTCCTGTACCTCCTTCCTGATGGTCGAGGGGTAATAACTGTTACTTAACCTGGTGGTGTGGGTCCTGAGGCTCCTGTAATTCCTTCCTGATGGTTGAGGGGTGATAACTGTCCATGAACCTGGTGGTGTGGGTCCTGAGACTCCTGTACCTCCTTCCGGATGGTTGAGGGGTGATAACTGTCCATGAACCTGGTGGTGTGGGTCCTGAGGCTCCTGCACCTCCTTCCTGATGGTTGAGGGGTGATAACTGTCCATGAACCTGGTGGTGTGGGTCCTGAGGCTCCTGTACCTCCTTCCTGATGGTTTAGGGGTAATAACAGTTCCTGAACCTGGTGGTGTGAGTCCTGAGGCTCCTGTACCTCCTTCCTGATGGTCGAGGGGTAATAACTGTTCCTGAACCTGGTGGTGTGAGTCCTGAGGCTCCTGTACCTCCTTCCTGATGGTTGAGGGGTAATAACTGTCCCTGAACCTGGTGGTGTGGGTCCTGAGGCTCCTGTACCTCCTTCCTGATGGTTGAGGGGTAATGACTGTCCCTGAACCTGGTGGTGTGGGTCCTGAGGCTCCTGTACCTCCTTCCGGATGGTTGATGGGTAATAACTGTTCCTGAACCTGGTGGTGTGGGTCCTGAGGCTCCTGTACCTCCTTCCTGATGGTTGAGGGATAATAACTGTTCCTGAACCTGGTGGTGTGGGTCCTGAGGCTCCTGTACCTCCTTCCTTATGGTTGATGGGTAATAACTGTTCCTGAACCTGGTGGTGTGGGTCCTGAGGCTCCTGTACCTCCTTCCTGATGGGTGAGGGATAATAACTGTTCCTGAACCTGGTGGTGTGGGTCCTGAGGCTCCTGTACCTCCTTCCTTATGGTTGATGGGTAATAACTGTTCCTGAACCTGGTGGTGTGGGTCCTGAGGCTCCTGTACCTCCTTCCTGATGGTTGATGGGTAATAACTGTTTCTGAACCTGGTGGTGTGGGTCCTGAGGCTCCTGTACCTCCTTCCTGATGGTTGAGGGATAATAACTGTTCCTGAACCTGGTGGTGTGGGTCCTGAGGCTCCTGTACCTCCTTCCTTATGGTTGATGGGTAATAACTGTTCCTGAACCTGGTGGTGTGGGTCCTGAGGCTCCTGTACCTCCTTCCTGATGGGTGAGGGATAATAACTGTTCCTGAACCTGGTGGTGTGGGTCCTGAGGCTCCTGTACCTCCTTCCTTATGGTTGATGGGTAATAACTGTTCCTGAACCTGGTGGTGTGGGTCCTGAGGCTCCTGTACCTCCTTCCTGATGGTTGAGGGGTGATAACTGTCCATGAACCTGGTGGTGTGGGTCCTGAGGCCCCTGTACCTCCTTCCTGATGGTTGAGGGGTAATAACTGTTCCTGAACCTGGTGGTGTGGGTCCTGAGGCTCCTGTACCTCCTTCCTTATGGTTGATGGGTAATAACTGTTCCTGAACCTGGTGGTGTGGGTCCTGAGGCTCCTGTACCTGCTTCCTGATGGTTGAGGGGTGATAACTGTCCATGAACCTGGTGGTGTGGGTCCTAAGGCTCCTGTGCCTCCTTCCTGATGGTCGAGGGGTAATAACTGTTACTTAACCTGGTGGTGTGGGTCCTGAGGCTCCTGTACCTCCTTCCTGATGGTTGAGGGGTGATAACTGTTCCTGAACCTGGTGGTGTGGGTCCTGACGCTCCTTTACCTCCTTCCTGATGGTTGAGGGGTAATAACTGTTCCTGATCCTGGTGGTGTGGGTCCTGAGGTTCCTTTACCTCCTTCCTGATGGTTGAGGGGTGATAACTGTCCCTGAACCTGGTGGTGTGGGTCCTGAGGCTCCTGTACCTCCTTCCTGATGGTTGAGGGTAATAACTGTTCCTGATCCTGGTGGTGTGGGTCCTGAGGTTCCTTTACCTCCTTCCTGATGGTTGAGGGGTGATAACTGTCCCTGAACCTGGTGGTGTGGGTCCTGAGGCTCCAGTACCTCCTTCCTGATGGTTGAGGGTAATAACTGTTCCTGAACCTGGTGGTGTGGGTCCTGAGGCTCCTGTACCTCCTTCCTGATGGTTGAGGGGTGATAACTGTCCCTGAACCTGGTGGTGTGGGTCCTGAGGCTCCTGTACCTCCTTCCTGATGGTTGAGGGGTAATAACTGTTCCTGAACCTGGTGGTGTGGGTCCTGAGGCTCCTGTACCTCCTTCCAGACGGTTGAGTGGTAATAACTGTCCCTGAACCTGGTGGTGTGGGTCCTGAGACTCCAGTACCTCCTTCCTGATGGTTGAGGGGTGACAACTGTTCCTGAACCTGGTGGTGTGGGTCCTGAGGCTCCTGTACCTCCTTCCTGATGGTTGAGGGGTGATAACTGTCCATGAACCTGGTGGTGTGGGTCCTGAGGCTCCTGTACCTCCTTCCTGATGGTTTAGGGGTAATAACAGTTCCTGAACCTGGTGGTGTGAGTCCTGAGGCTCCTGTACCTCCTTCCTGATGGTCGAGGGGTAATAACTGTTCCTGAACCTGGTGGTGTGAGTCCTGAGGCTCCTGTACTTCCTTCCTGATGGTTGAGGGGTGATAACTGTCCATGAACCTGGTGGTGTGGGTCCTGAGGCTCCTGTACCTCCTTCCTGATGGTTGAGGGGTAATAACTGTTCCTGAACCTGGTGGTGTGAGTCCTGAGGCTCCTTTACCTCCTTCCTGATGGTTGAGGGGTAATAACTGTTCCTGATCCTGGTGGTGTGGGTCCTGAGGCTCCTGTACCTCCTTCCTGATGGTTGAGGGGTGATAACTGTCCCTGAACCTGGTGGTGTGGGTCCTGAGGCTCCTGTACCTCCTTCCTGATGGTTGAGGGGCAATAACTGTTCCTGAACCTGGTGGTGTGGGTCCTGAGGATCCTGTACTTCCTTCCTGATGGTAGAGGGTAATAACTGTTCCTGAACCTGGTGGTGTGTGTCTTGAGGCTCCTGTACCTCCTTCCTGATGTTTGAGGGGTGATAACTGTTCCTGAACCTGGTGGTGTGGGTCCTGAGGCTACTGTACCTCCTTCCTGATGGTTGAGGGGTGATAACTGTCCATGAACCTGGTGGTGTGGGTCCTGAGGCTCCTGTACCTCCTTCCTGATGGTTGAGGGGTAATAACTGTCCCTGAACCTGGTGGTGTGGGTCCTGAGGCTCCTGTACCTCCTTCCTGATGGTCGAGGGGTAATAACTGTTACTTAACCTGGTGGTGTGGGTCCTGAGGCTCCTGTAATTCCTTCCTGATGGTTGAGGGGTGATAACTGTCCATGAACCTGGTGGTGTGGGTCCTGAGACTCCTGTACCTCCTTCCGGATGGTTGAGGGGTGATAACTGTCCATGAACCTGGTGGTGTGGGTCCTGAGGCTCCTGCACCTCCTTCCTGATGGTTGAGGGGTGATAACTGTCCATGAACCTGGTGGTGTGGGTCCTGAGGCTCCTGTACCTCCTTCCTGATGGTTTAGGGGTAATAACAGTTCCTGAAACTGGTGGTGTGAGTCCTGAGGCTCCTGTACCTCCTTCCTGATGGTCGAGGGGTAATAACTGTTCCTGAACCTGGTGGTGTGAGTCCTGAGGCTCCTGTACCTCCTTCCTGATGGTTGAGGGGTAATAACTGTCCCTGAACCTGGTGGTGTGGGTCCTGAGGCCCCTGTACCTCCTTCCTGATGGTTGAGGGGTAATGACTGTCCCTGAACCTGGTGGTGTGGGTCCTGAGGCTCCTGTACCTCCTTCCGGATGGTTGAGGGATAATAACTGTTTCTGAACCTGGTGGTGTGGGTCCTGAGGCTCCTGTACCTCCTTCCTGATGGTTGAGGGATAATAACTGTTACTTAACCTGGTGGTGTGGGTCCTGAGGCTCCTGTACCTCCTTCCTGATGGTTGAGGGATAATAACTGTTACTTAACCTGGTGGTGTGGGTCCTGAGGCTCCTGTACCTCCTTCCTGATGGTTGAGGGGTGATAACTGTCCCTGAATCTGGTGGTGTGGGTCCTGAGGCTCCTGTACCTCCTTCATTATGGTTGAGGGTAATAACTGTTCCTGAACCTGGTGGTGTGTGTCTTGAGGCTCCTGTACCTCCTTCCTGATGTTTGAGGGGTGATAACTGTTCCTGAACCTGGTGGTGTGGGTCCTGAGGCTCCTGCACCTCCTTCCTGATGGTTGAGGGGTAATAACTGTCCCTGAACCTGGTGATGTGGGTCCTGAGGCTCCTGTACCTCCTTCCTGATGGTTGAGGGGTAATAACAGTTCCTGAACCTGGTGGTGTGAGTCCTGAGGCTCCTGTACCTCCTTCCTGATGGTCGAGGGGTAATAACTGTTACTTAACCTGGTGGTGTTGGTCCTGAGGCTCCTGTACCTCCTTCCTGATGGTCGAGGGGTAATAACTGTTACTTAACCTGGTGGTGTGGGTCCTGAGGCTCCTGTACCTCCTGCCTGATGGTTGAGGGGTGATAACTGTCCATGAACCTGGTGGTGTGGGTCCTGAGGCTCCTGTACCTCCTTCCTGATGGTTTAGGGGTAATAACAGTTCCTGAACCTGGTGGTGTGAGTCCTGAGGCTCCTGTACCTCCTTCCTGATGGTCGAGGGGTAATAAGTGTTCCTGAACCTGGTGGTGTGAGTCCTGAGGCTCCTGCACCTCCTTCCTGATGGTTGAGGGGTAATAACTGTCCCTGAACCTGGTGATGTGGGTCCTGAGGCTCCTGTACCTCCTTCCTGATGGTTGAGGGGTAATAACAGTTCCTGAACCTGGTGGTGTGAGTCCTGAGGCTCCTGTACCTCCTTCCTGATGGTTGAGGGGTGATAACTGTCCATGAACCTGGTGGTGTGGGTCCTGAGGCTCCTGTACCTCCTTCCTGATGGTCGAGGGGTAATAACTGTTACTTAACCTGGTGGTGTGGGTCCTGAGGCTCCTGTACCTCCTTCCTGATGGTCGAGGGGTAATAACTGTTACTTAACCTGGTGGTGTGGGTCCTGAGGCTCCTGTACCTCCTGCCTGATGGTTGAGGGGTGATAACTGTCCATGAACCTGGTGGTGTGGGTCCTGAGGCTCCTGTACCTCCTTCCTGATGGTTTAGGGGTAATAACAGTTCCTGAACCTGGTGGTGTGAGTCCTGAGGCTCCTGTACCTCCTTCCTGATGGTCGAGGGGTAATAAGTGTTCCTGAACCTGGTGGTGTGAGTCCTGAGGCTCCTGTACCTCCTTCCTGATGGTTGAGGGGTAATAACTGTCCCTGAACCTGGTGGTGTGAGTCCTGAGGCTCCTGTACCTCCTTCCTGATGGTTGAGGGGTGATAACTGTCCATGAACCTGGTGGTGTGGGTCCTGAGGCTCCTGTACCTCCTTCCTGATGGTTGAGGGGTGATAACTGTCCATGAACCTGGTGGTGTGGGTCCTGAGGCTCCTGTACCTCCTTCCTGATGGTTGAGGGGTAATAACTGTTCCTGAACCTGGTGATGTGGGTCCTGAGGCTCCTGTACCTCCTTCCTGATGGTTGAGGGGTAATAACTGTTCCTGAACCTGGTGGTGTGGGTCCTGAGGCTCCTGTACCTCCTTCCTTATGGTTGATGGGTAATAACTGTGCCTGAACCTGGTGGTGTGGGTCCTGAGGCTCCTGTACCTCCTTCCTGATGGTTGAGGGGTGATAACTGTCCATGAACCTGGTGGTGTGGGTCCTGAGGCCCCTGTACCTCCTTCCTGATGGTTGAGGGGTGATAACTGTTCCCGAACCTGGTGGTGTGGGTCCTGAGGCTCCTGTACCTCCTTTCTGATGGTTGAGGGGTAATAACTGTCCCTGAACCTGGTGATGTGGGTCCTGAGGCTCCTGTACCTCCTTCCTGATGGTTGAGGGGTAATAACTGTTCCTGAACCTGGTGGTGTGGGTCCTGAGGCTCCTGTACCTCCTTCCTTATGGTTGATGGGTAATAACTGTCCCTGAACCTGGTGGTGTGGGTCCTGAGGCTCCTGTACGTCCTTCCTGATGTTTGAGGGGTGATAACTGTCCATGAACCTGGTGGTGTGGGTCCTGAGGCTCCTGTACCTCCTTCCTGATGGTTTAGGGGTAATAACAGTTCCTGAACCTGGTGGTGTGAGTCCTGAGGCTCCTGTACCTCCTTCCTGATGGTCGAGGGGTAATAACTGTTCCTGAACCTGGTGGTGTGAGTCCTGAGGCTCCTGTACCTCCTTCCTGATGGTTGAGGAGTAATAACTGTCCCTGAACCTGGTGCTGTGAGTCCTGAGGCTCCTGTTCCTCCTGCCTGATGGTTGAGGGGTGATAACTGTCCATGAACCTGGTGGTGTGGGTCCTGAGGCTCCTGTACCTCCTTCCTGATGGTTGAGGGGTAATAACTGTTACTTAACCTGGTGGTGTGGGTCCTGAGGCTCCTGTACCTCCTTCCTGATGGTTGAGGGGTGATAACTGTCCATGAACCTGGTGGTGTGGGTCCTGAGGCTCCTGTACCTCCTTCCTGATGGTCGAGGGGTAATAACTGTTACTTAACCTGGTGGTGTGGGTCCTGAGGCTCCTGTACCTCCTTCCTGATGGTTGAGGGGTGATAACTGTCCATGAACCTGGTGGTGTGGGTCCTGAGGCTCCTGTACCTCCTTCCTGATGGTTGAGGGTAATAACTGTTCCTGAACCTGGTGGTGTGTGTCTTGAGGCTCCTGTACCTCCTTCCTGATGTTTGAGGGGTGATAACTGTTCCTGAACCTGGTGGTGTGGGTCCTGAGGCTCCTGCACCTCCTTCCTGATGGTTGAGGGGTAATAACTGTCCCTGAACCTGGTGATGTGGGTCCTGAGGCTCCTGTACCTCCTTCCTGATGGTTGAGGGGTAATAACAGTTCCTGAACCTGGTGGTGTGAGTCCTGAGGCTCCTGTACCTCCTTCCTGATGTTTGAGGGGTGATAACTGTCCATGAACCTGGTGGTGTGGGTCCTGAGGCTCCTGTACCTCCTTCCTGATGGTTGAGGGTAATAGCTGTCCCTGAACCTGGTGATGTGGGTCCTGAGGCTCCTGTACCTCCTTCCTGATGGTTGAGGGGTAATAACAGTTCCTGAACCTGGTGGTGTGAGTCCTGAGGCTCCTGTACCTCCTTCCTGATGGTTGAGGGGTGATAACTGTCCCTGAACCTGGTGGTGTGGGTCCTGAGGCTCCTGTACCTCCTTCCTGATGGTTGAGGAGTAATAACTGTCCCTGAACCTGGTGCTGTGAGTCCTGAGGCTCCTGTACCTCCTGCCTGATGGTTGAGGGGTGATAACTGTCCATGAACCTGGTGGTGTGGGTCCTGAGGCTCCTGTACCTCCTTCCTGATGGTTGAGGGGTAATAACTGTTACTTAACCTGGTGGTGTGGGTCCTGAGGCTCCTGTACCTCCTTCCTGATGGTTGAGGGGTGATAACTGTCCCTGAATCTGGTGGTGTGGGTCCTGAGGCTCCTGTACCTCCTTCATTATGGTTGAGGGTAATAACTGTTCCTGAACCTGGTGGTGTGTGTCTTGAGGCTCCTGTACCTCCTTCCTGATGTTTGAGGGGTGATAACTGTTCCTGAACCTGGTGGTGTGGGTCCTGAGGCTCCTGCACCTCCTTCCTGATGGTTGAGGGGTAATAACTGTCCCTGAACCTGGTGATGTGGGTCCTGAGGCTCCTGTACCTCCTTCCTGATGGTTGAGGGGTAATAACAGTTCCTGAACCTGGTGGTGTGAGTCCTGAGGCTCCTGTACCTCCTTCCTGATGGTTGAGGGGTGATAACTGTCCATGAACCTGGTGGTGTGGGTCCTGAGGCTCCTGCACCTCCTTCCTGATGGTCGAGGGGTAATAACTGTTACTTAACCTGGTGGTGTTGGTCCTGAGGCTCCTGTACCTCCTTCCTGATGGTCGAGGGGTAATAACTGTTACTTAACCTGGTGGTGTGGGTCCTGAGGCTCCTGTACCTCCTGCCTGATGGTTGAGGGGTGATAACTGTCCATGAACCTGGTGGTGTGGGTCCTGAGGCTCCTGTACCTCCTTCCTGATGGTTTAGGGGTAATAACAGTTCCTGAACCTGGTGGTGTGAGTCCTGAGGCTCCTGTACCTCCTTCCTGATGGTCGAGGGGTAATAAGTGTTCCTGAACCTGGTGGTGTGAGTCATGAGGCTCCTGCACCTCCTTCCTGATGGTTGAGGGGTAATAACTGTCCCTGAACCTGGTGATGTGGGTCCTGAGGCTCCTGTACCTCCTTCCTGATGGTTGAGGGGTAATAACAGTTCCTGAACCTGGTGGTGTGAGTCCTGAGGCTCCTGTACCTCCTTCCTGATGGTTGAGGGGTGATAACTGTCCATGAACCTGGTGGTGTGGGTCCTGAGGCTCCTGTACCTCCTTCCTGATGGTCGAGGGGTAATAACTGTTACTTAACCTGGTGGTGTGGGTCCTGAGGCTCCTGTACCTCCTTCCTGATGGTCGAGGGGTAATAACTGTTACTTAACCTGGTGGTGTGGGTCCTGAGGCTCCTGTACCTCCTGCCTGATGGTTGAGGGGTGATAACTGTCCATGAACCTGGTGGTGTGGGTCCTGAGGCTCCTGTACCTCCTTCCTGATGGTTGAATGGTAATAACAGTTCCTGAACCTGGTGGTGTGAGTCCTGAGGCTCCTGTACCTCCTTCCTGATGGTCGAGGGGTAATAAGTGTTCCTGAACCTGGTGGTGTGAGTCCTGAGGCTCCTGTACCTCCTTCCTGATGGTTGAGGGGTAATAACTGTCCCTGAACCTGGTGGTGTGAGTCCTGAGGCTCCTGTACCTCCTTCCTGATGGTTGAGGGGTGATAACTGTCCATGAACCTGGTGGTGTGGGTCCTGAGGCTCCTGTACCTCCTTCCTGATGGTTGAGGGGTGATAACTGTCCATGAACCTGGTGGTGTGGGTCCTGAGGCTCCTGTACCTCCTTCCTGATGGTTGAGGGGTAATAACTGTTCCTGAACCTGGTGATGTGGGTCCTGAGGCTCCTGTTCCTCCTTCCTGATGGTTGAGGGGTAATAACTGTTCCTGAACCTGGTGGTGTGGGTCCTGAGGCTCCTGTACCTCCTTCCTTATGGTTGATGGGTAATAACTGTGCCTGAACCTGGTGGTGTGGGTCCTGAGGCTCCTGTACCTCCTTCCTGATGGTTGAGGGGTGATAACTGTCCATGAACCTGGTGGTGTGGGTCCTGAGGCCCCTGTACCTCCTTCCTGATGGTTGAGGGGTGATAACTGTTCCCGAACCTGGTGGTGTGGGTCCTGAGGCTCCTGTACCTCCTTTCTGATGGTTGAGGGGTAATAACTGTCCCTGAACCTGGTGATGTGGGTCCTGAGGCTCCTGTACCTCCTTCCTGATGGTTGAGGGGTAATAACTGTTCCTGAACCTGGTGGTGTGGGTCCTGAGGCTCCTGTACCTCCTTCCTTATGGTTGATGGGTAATAACTGTCCCTGAACCTGGTGGTGTGGGTCCTGAGGCTCCTGTACGTCCTTCCTGATGTTTGAGGGGTGATAACTGTCCATGAACCTGGTGGTGTGGGTCCTGAGGCTCCTGTACCTCCTTCCTGATGGTTTAGGGGTAATAACAGTTCCTGAACCTGGTGGTGTGAGTCCTGAGGCTCCTGTACCTCCTTCCTGATGGTCGAGGGGTAATAACTGTTCCTGAACCTGGTGGTGTGAGTCCTGAGGCTCCTGTACCTCCTTCCTGATGGTTGAGGATTAATAACTGTCCCTGAACCTGGTGCTGTGAGTCCTGAGGCTCCTGTACCTCCTGCCTGATGGTTGAGGGGTGATAACTGTCCATGAACCTGGTGGTGTGGGTCCTGAGGCTCCTGTACCTCCTTCCTGATGGTTGAGGGGTAATAACTGTTACTTAACCTGGTGGTGTGGGTCCTGAGGCTCCTGTACCTCCTTCCTGATGGTTGAGGGGTGATAACTGTCCATGAACCTGGTGGTGTGGGTCCTGAGGCTCCTGTACCTCCTTCCTGATGGTCGAGGGGTAATAACTGTTACTTAACCTGGTGGTGTGGGTCCTGAGGCTCCTGTACCTCCTTCCTGATGGTCGAGGGGTAATAACTGTTACTTAACCTGGTGGTGTGGGTCCTGAGACTCCTGTACCTCCTTCCTGATGGTTTAGGGGTGATAACTGTCCCTGAACCTGGTGGTGTGGGTCCTGAGGCTCCTGTACCTCCTTCTTGATGGTTGAGGGGTGATAACTGTCCATGAACCTGGTGGTGTGGGTCCTGAGGCTCCTGTACCTCCTTCCTGATGGTTTAGGGGTAATAACAGTTCCTGAACCTGATGGTGTGAGTCCTGAGGCTCCTGTACCTCCTTCCTGATGGTCGAGGGGTAATAACTGTTCCTGAACCTGGTGGTGTGAGTCCTGAGGCTCCTGTACCTCCTTCCTGATGGTTGAGGGGTAATAACTGTCCCTGAACCTGGTGGTGTGAGTCCTGAGTCTCCTGTACCTCCTGCCTGATGGTTGAGGGGTGATAACTGTCCATGAACCTGGTGGTGTGGGTCCTGAGGCTCCTGTACCTCCTTCCTGATGGTTGAGGGGTAATAACTGTTACTTAACCTGGTGGTGTGGGTCCTGAGGCTCCTGTACCTCCTTCCTGATGGTTGAGGGGTGATAACTGTCCATGAACCTGGTGGTGTGGGTCCTGAGGCTCCTGTACCTCCTTCCTGATGGTTGAGGGGTAATAACTGTCCCTGAACCTGGTGATGTGGGTCCTGAGGCTCCTGTACCTCCTTCCTGATGGTTGAGGGGTAATAACTGTTCCTGAACCTGGTGGTGTGAGTCCTGAGGCTCCTGTACCTCCTTCCTTATGGTTGAATGGTAATAACTGTTCCTGAACCTGGTGGTGTGGGTCCTGAGGCTCCTGTACCTCCTTCCTGATGGTTGAGGGGCAATAACTGTTCCTGAACCTGGTGTTGTGGGTCCTGAGGCTCCTGTACCTCCTTCCTTATGGTTGATAGGTAATAACTGTACCTGAACCTGGTGGTGTGGGTCCTGAGGCTCCTGTACCTCCTTCCTGATGGTTGAGGGGTGATAACTGTCCATGAACCTGGTGGTGTGGGTCCTGAGGCTCCTGTACCTACTTCCTGATGGTTTAGGGGTAATAACTGTTCCCGAACCTGGTGGTGTGGGTCCTGAGGCTCCTGTACCTCCTTTCTGATGGTTGAGGGGTAATAACTGTCCCTGAACCTGGTGATGTGGGTCCTGAGGCTCCTGTACCTCCTTCCTGATGGTTGAGGGGTAATAACTGTTCCTGAACCTGGTGGTGTGGGTCCTGAGGCTCCTGTACCTCCTTCCTTATGGTTGATGGGTAATAACTGTTCCTGAACCTGGTGGTGTGGGTCCTGAGGCTCCTGTACCTCCTTCCTGATGGTTGAGGGGTGATAACTGTCCTTGAACCTGGTGGTGTGGGTCCTGAGGCCCCTGTACCTCCTTCCTTATGGTTGATGGGTAATAACTGTTCCTGAACCTGGTGGTGTGGGTCCTGAGGCTCCTGTACCTCCTTCCTGATGGTTGAGGGGCAATAACTGTTCCTGAACCTGGTGGTGTGGGTCCTGAGGCCCCTGTACCTCCTTCCTGATGGTTGAGGGGTGATAACTGTTCCCGAACCTGGTGGTGTGGGTCCTGAGGCTCCTGTACCTCCTTTCTGATGGTTGAGGGGTAATAACTGTCCCTGAAACTGGTGATGTGGGTCCTGAGGCTCCTGTTCCTCCTTCCTGATGGTTGAGGGGTAATATCTGTCGCTGAACCTGGTGGTGTGGGTCCTGAGGCTCCTGTACCTCCTTCCTGATGGTTGAGGGGTAATAACTGTTCCTGAACCTGGTGGTGTGGGTCCTGAGGCTCCTGTACCTCCTTCCTTATGGTTGAATGGTAATAACTGTTCCTGAACCTGGTGGTGTTGGTCCTGAGGCTCCTGTACCTCCTTCCTGATGGTTGAGGGGTAATAACAGTTCCTGAACCTGGTGGTGTGAGTCCTGAGGCTCCTGTACCTCCTTCCTGATGGTTGAGGGGTGATAACTGTCCATGAACCTGGTGGTGTGGGTCCTGAGGCTCCTGTACCTCCTTCCTGATGGTCGAGGGGTAATAACTGTTACTTAACCTGGTGGTGTGGGTCCTGAGGCTCCTGTACCTCCTTCCTGATGGTCGAGGGGTAATAACTGTTACTTAACCTGGTGGTGTGGGTCCTGAGGCTCCTGTACCTCCTGCCTGATGGTTGAGGGGTGATAACTGTCCATGAACCTGGTGGTGTGGGTCCTGAGGCTCCTGTACCTCCTTCCTGATGGTTTAGGGGTAATAACTGTTCCTGAACCTGGTGGTGTGGGTCCTGAGGCTCCTGTACCTCCTTCCTGATGGTCGAGGGGTAATAAGTGTTCCTGAACCTGGTGGTGTGAGTCCTGAGGCTCCTGTACCTCCTTCCTGATGGTTGAGGGGTAATAACTGTCCCTGAACCTGGTGGTGTGAGTCCTGAGGCTCCTGTACCTCCTTCCTGATGGTTGAGGGGTGATAACTGTCCATGAACCTGGTGGTGTGGGTCCTGAGGCTCCTGTACCTCCTTCCTGATGGTTGAGGGGTGATAACTGTCCATGAACCTGGTGGTGTGGGTCCTGAGGCTCCTGTACCTCCTTCCTGATGGTTGAGGGGTAATAACTGTTCCTGAACCTGGTGATGTGGGTCCTGAGGCTCCTGTACCTCCTTCCTGATGGTTGAGGGGTAATAACTGTTCCTGAACCTGGTGGTGTGGGTCCTGAGGCTCCTGTACCTCCTTCCTTATGGTTGATGGGTAATAACTGTTCCTGAACCTGGTGGTGTGGGTCCTGAGGCTCCTGTACCTCCTTCCTGATGGTTGAGGGGTGATAACTGTCCATGAACCTGGTGGTGTGGGTCCTGAGGCCGCTGTACCTCCTTCCTGATGGTTGAGGGGTGATAACTGTCCATGAACCTGGTGGTGTGGGTCCTGAGGCTCCTGTACCTCCTTCCTGATGGTCGAGGGGTAATAACTGTTACTTAACCTGGTGGTGTGGGTCCTGAGGCTCCTGTACCTCCTTCCTGATGGTCGAGGGGTAATAACTGTTACTTAACCTGGTGGTGTGGGTCCTGAGACTCCTGTACCTCCTTCCTGATGGTTTAGGGGTGATAACTGTCCCTGAACCTGGTGGTGTGGGTCCTGAGGCTCCTGTACCTCCTTCCTGATGGTTGAGGGGTGATAACTGTCCATGAACCTGGTGGTGTGGGTCCTGAGGCTCCTGTACCTCCTTCCTGATGGTTTAGGGATAATAACAGTTCCTGAACTTGATGGTGTGAGTCCTGAGGCTCCTGTACCTCCTTCCTGATGGTCGAGGGGTAATAACTGTTCCTGAACCTGGTGGTGTGAGTCCTGAGGCTCCTGTACCTCCTTCCTGATGGTTGAGGGGTAATAACTGTCCCTGAACCTGGTGGTGTGAGTCCTGAGGCTCCTGTACCTCCTGCCTGATGGTTGAGGGGTGATAACTGTCCATGAACCTGGTGGTGTGGGTCCTGAGGCTCCTGTACCTCCTTCCTGATGGTTGAGGGGTAATAACTGTTACTTAACCTGGTGGTGTGGGTCCTGAGGCTCCTGTACCTCCTTCCTGATGGTTGAGGGGTGATAACTGTCCATGAACCTGGTGGTGGGGGTCCTGAGGCTCCTGTACCTCCTTCCTGATGGTTGAGGGGTAATAACTGTCCCTGAACCTGGTGATGTGGGTCCTGAGGCTCCTGTACCTCCTTCCTGATGGTTGAGGGGTAATAACTGTTCCTGAACCTGGTGGTGTGGGTCCTGAGGCTCCTGTACCTCCTTCCTTATGGTTGAATGATAATAACTGTTCCTGAACCTGGTGGTGTTGGTCCTGAGGCTCCTGTACCTCCTTCCTGATGGTTGAGGGGTGATAACTGTCCATGAACCTGGTGGTGTGGGTCCTGAGGCTCCTGTACCTACTTCCTGATGGTTTAGGGGTAATAACTGTTCCCGAACCTGGTGGTGTGGGTCCTGAGGCTCCTGTACCTCCTTTCTGATGGTTGAGGGGTAATAACTGTCACTGAACCTGGTGGTGTGGGTCCTGAGGCTCCTGTACCTCCTTCCTTATGGTTGATGGGTAATAACTGTTCCTGAACCTGGTGGAGTGGGTCCTGAGGCTCCTGTACCTCCTTCCTGATGGTTGAGGGGTGATAACTGTTCCTGAACCTGGTGGTGTGGGTCCTGAGGCTCCTGTACCTCCTTCCTGATGGTTGAGGGGCAATAACTGTTCCTGAACCTGGTGTTGTGGGTCCTGAGGCTCCTGTACCTCCTTCCTTATGGTTGATAGGTAATAACTGTTCCTGAACCTGGTGGTGTGGGTCCTGAGGCTCCTGTACCTCCTTCCTGATGGTTGACGGGTGATAACTGTCCATGAACCTGGTGGTGTGGGTCCTGAGGCTCCTGTACCTACTTCCTGATGGTTTAGGGGTAATAACTGTTCCCGAACCTGGTGGTGTGGGTCCTGAGGCTCCTGTACCTCCTTTCTGATGGTTGAGGGGTAATAACTGTCCCTGAACCTGGTGATGTGGGTCCTGAGGCTCCTGTACCTCCTTCCTGATGGTTGAGGGGTAATAACTGTTCCTGAACCTGGTGGTGTGGGTCCTGAGGCTCCTGTACCTCCTTCCTTATGGTTGATGGGTAATAACTGTTCCTGAACCTGGTGGTGTGGGTCCTGAGGCTCCTGTACCTCCTTCCTGATGGTTGAGGGGTGATAACTGTCCATGAACCTGGTGGTGTGGGTCCTGAGGCCCCTGTACCTCCTTCCTTATGGTTGATGGGTAATAACTGTTCCTGAACCTGGTGGTGTGGGTCCTGAGGCTCCTGTACCTCCTTCCTGATGGTTGAGGGGCAATAACTGTTCCTGAACCTGGTGGTGTGGGTCCTGAGGCCCCTGTACCTCCTTCCTGATGGTTGAGGGGTGATAACTGTTCCCGAACCTGGTGGTGTGGGTCCTGAGGCTCCTGTACCTCCTTTCTGATGGTTGAGGGGTAATAACTGTCCCTGAACCTGGTGATGTGGGTCCTGAGGCTCCTGTTCCTCCTTCCTGATGGTTGAGGTGTAATATCTGTCGCTGAACCTGGTGGTGTGGGTCCTGAGGCTCCTGTACCTCCTTCCTGATGGTTGAGGGGTAATAACTGTTCCTGAACCTGGTGGTGTGGGTCCTGAGGCTCCTGTACCTCCTTCCTTATGGTTGAATGGTAATAACTGTTCCTGAACCTGGTGGTGTTGGTCCTGAGGCTCCTGTACCTCCTTCCTGATGGTTGAGGGGTGATAACTGTCCATGAACCTGGTGGTGTGGGTCCTGAGGCTCCTGTACCTCCTTCCTGATGGTTGAGGGGTAATAACTGTTACTTAACCTGGTGGTGTGGGTCCTGAGGCTCCTGTACCTCCTTCCTGATGGTTGAGGGGTGATAACTGTCCATGAACCTGGTGGTGTGGGTCCTGAGGCTCCTGTACCTCCTTCCTGATGGTTGAGGGGTAATAACTGTCCCTGAACCTGGTGATGTGGGTCCTGAGGCTCCTGTACCTCCTTCCTGATGGTTGAGGGGTAATAACTGTTCCTGAACCTGGTGGTGTGGGTCCTGAGGCTCCTGTACCTCCTTCCTTATGGTTGAATGATAATAACTGTTCCTGAACCTGGTGGTGTTGGTCCTGAGGCTCCTGTACCTCCTTCCTGATGGTTGAGGGGTGATAACTGTCCATGAACCTGGTGGTGTGGGTCCTGAGGCTCCTGTACCTACTTCCTGATGGTTTAGGGGTAATAACTGTTCCCGAACCTGGTGGTGTGGGTCCTGAGGCTCCTGTACCTCCTTTCTGATGGTTGAGGGGTAATAACTGTCACTGAACCTGGTGGTGTGGGTCCTGAGGCTCCTGTACCTCCTTCCTTATGGTTGATGGGTAATAACTGTTCCTGAACCTGGTGGTGTGGGTCCTGAGGCTCCTGTACCTCCTTCCTGATGGTTGAGGGGTGATAACTGTTCCTGAACCTGGTGGTGTGGGTCCTGAGGCTCCTGTACCTCCTTCCTGATGGTTGAGGGGCAATAACTGTTCCTGAACCTGGTGTTGTGGGTCCTGAGGCTCCTGTACCTCCTTCCTTATGGTTGATAGGTAATAACTGTTCCTGAACCTGGTGGTGTGGGTCCTGAGGCTCCTGTACCTCCTTCCTGATGGTTGACGGGTGATAACTGTCCATGAACCTGGTGGTGTGGGTCCTGAGGCTCCTGTACCTACTTCCTGATGGTTTAGGGGTAATAACTGTTCCCGAACCTGGTGGTGTGGGTCCTGAGGCTCCTGTACCTCCTTTCTGATGGTTGAGGGGTAATAACTGTCCCTGAACCTGGTGATGTGGGTCCTGAGGCTCCTGTACCTCCTTCCTGATGGTTGAGGGGTAATAACTGTTCCTGAACCTGGTGGTGTGGGTCCTGAGGCTCCTGTACCTCCTTCCTTATGGTTGATGGGTAATAACTGTTCCTGAACCTGGTGGTGTGGGTCCTGAGGCTCCTGTACCTCCTTCCTGATGGTTGAGGGGTGATAACTGTCCATGAACCTGGTGGTGTGGGTCCTGAGGCCCCTGTACCTCCTTCCTTATGGTTGATGGGTAATAACTGTTCCTGAACCTGGTGGTGTGGGTCCTGAGGCTCCTGTACCTCCTTCCTGATGGTTGAGGGGCAATAACTGTTCCTGAACCTGGTGGTGTGGGTCCTGAGGCCCCTGTACCTCCTTCCTGATGGTTGAGGGGTGATAACTGTTCCCGAACCTGGTGGTGTGGGTCCTGAGGCTCCTGTACCTCCTTTCTGATGGTTGAGGGGTAATAACTGTCCCTGAACCTGGTGATGTGGGTCCTGAGGCTCCTGTTCCTCCTTCCTGATGGTTGAGGTGTAATATCTGTCGCTGAACCTGGTGGTGTGGGTCCTGAGGCTCCTGTACCTCCTTCCTGATGGTTGAGGGGTAATAACTGTTCCTGAACCTGGTGGTGTGGGTCCTGAGGCTCCTGTACCTCCTTCCTTATGGTTGAATGGTAATAACTGTTCCTGAACCTGGTGGTGTTGGTCCTGAGGCTCCTGTACCTCCTTCCTGATGGTTGAGGGGTGATAACTGTCCATGAACCTGGTGGTGTGGGTCCTGAGGCTCCTGTACCTACTTCCTGATGGTTTAGGGGTAATAACTGTTCCCGAACCTGGTGGTGTGGGTCCTGAGGCTCCTGTACCTCCTTTCTGATGGTTGAGGGGTAATAACTGTTCCTGAACCTGGTGGTGTGGGTCCTGAGGCTCCTGTACCTCCTTCCTGATGGTTGAGGGGTGATAACTGTTCCTGAACCTGGTGGTGTGGGTCCTGAGGCTCCTGTACCTCCTTCCTGATGGTTGAGGGGCAATAACTGTTCCTGAACCTGGTGTTGTGGGTCCTGAGGCTCCTGTACCTCCTTCCTTATGGTTGATAGGTAATAACTGTTCCTGAACCTGGTGGTGTGGGTCCTGAGGCTCCTGTACCTCCTTCCTGATGGTTGAGGGGTGATAACTGTCCATGAACCTGGTGGTGTGGGTCCTGAGGCTCCTGTACCTCCTTCCTGATGGTTGAGGGGTGATAACTGTTCCTGAACCTGGTGGTGTGGGTCCTGAGGCTCCTGTACCTCCTTCCTGATGGTTGAGGGGCAATAACTGTTCCTGAACCTGGTGTTGTGGGTCCTGAGGCTCCTGTACCTCCTTCCTTATGGTTGATAGGTAATAACTGTTCCTGAACCTGGTGGTGTGGGTCCTGAGGCTCCTGTACCTCCTTCCTGATGGTTGAGGGGTGATAACTGTCCATGAACCTGGTGGTGTGGGTCCTGAGGCTCCTGTACCTACTTCCTGATGGTTTAGGGGTAATAACTGTTCCCGAACCTGGTGGTGTGGGTCCTGAGGCTCCTGTAACTCCTTTCTGATGGTTGAGGGGTAATAACTGTCCCTGAACCTGGTGATGTGGGTCCTGAGGCTCCTGTACCTCCTTCCTGATGGTTGAGGGGTAATAACTGTTCCTGAACCTGGTGGTGTGGGTCCTGAGGCTCCTGTACCTCCTTCCTTATGGTTGATGGGTAATAACTGTTCCTGAACCTGGTGGTGTGGGTCCTGAGGCTCCTGTACCTCCTTCCTGATGGTTGAGGGGTGATAACTGTCCATGAACCTGGTGGTGTGGGTCCTGAGGCCCCTGTACCTCCTTCCTTATGGTTGATGGGTAATAACTGTTCCTGAACCTGGTGGTGTGGGTCCTGAGGCTCCTGTACCTCCTTCCTGATGGTTGAGGGGCAATAACTGTTCCTGAACCTGGTGGTGTGGGTCCTGAGGCCCCTGTACCTCCTTCCTGATGGTTGAGGGGTGATAACTGTTCCCGAACCTGGTGGTGTGGGTCCTGAGGCTCCTGTACCTCCTTTCTGATGGTTGAGGGGTAATAACTGTCCCTGAACCTGGTGATGTGGGTCCTGAGGCTCCTGTTCCTCCTTCCTGATGGTTGAGGGGTAATATCTGTCGCTGAACCTGGTGGTGTGGGTCCTGAGGCTCCTGTACCTCCTTCCTGATGGTTGAGGGGTGATAACTGTCTCTGAACCTGGTTGTGTGGGTCCTGAGGCTCCTGTACCTCCTTCCTGATGGTTGAGGGGTAATATCTGTCCCTGAACCTGGTGGTGTGGGTCCTGAGGCCCCTGTACCTCCTTCCTGATGGCAGCAGTGAGAGAAGTGCACGGCCTGGGGTGTTGGGGAAGCCTGATGCTGGACACTGCTTTCCTACGACAGCTCTCCGAGTTGAGGTGCTCGAGGGTGGGGTGTGAGGGCTTCGCCTCGACGGACTGGGCCGCGCCCACAACTACGCGGTAGGTTTAGATCAGATTACGGACCACAGCTTGGGGCTTTGCTGCACCTCCCCCCAAGAAGTCATTCAACCCACCGCCCCCTCCACCTCCCCATTAGACCTGGAGGAGGAGAAGGGGTCAGATCTGTGGGAGACCAGTAACTCCACCAAGCCCGCCTGCGGATGGGCGTGGGGCTAGCGACCCGGAGCTGCAGATACGTCGACGGAAGTTCCCAAAGCCTCGCCCCTGGAAGAGGGTTCGCCTTGGAGACGTATGAAGTCATGAAGCAGAGCGGACAGCTTCACTCCTCCCGGCACCAAACTGTCCCCACAAACCACAGACTCGCCTTCGAAGACTCCGCCTCACAGGCTCTCGATATTCATTGCTTATCTAGGGGGAAAGCTGTCTCCCGTTTGCGCCGAGGCGGTGTAGCTCGCACAGACAGCATCAGAACAGCACACCACGTACGTTTTACAGATTACACCTCATAAACCTTACCGGGACCAGGTAATTAACAGCGAAACAACATTAAGAGAAGGAAAAAGGAGCCAGAGCTTATCAAAGCTTCATCAGTTCACGCACGACCGTTGGAGCCTTCCAGCCTCGTTCGATCTTCTCCGACCTCCTCGACCCCGCCGCCCGGGACCAACCTCGGCGGCCGTCCTTCCTCTCCGGTTCTCCTCCCCGAAAATCCCCCACGCACTCACTCCAGGTTCCCTCACATACAGATGGAACATCGTCGCTTCCATTGGTCAGTTCCTCCGTTATCAGTAATTATAACCCAAACATTCCAGCTTAACAGGGCATTCCCTCATCAGTCACCCGGAAGGAAATGAGATTTGGAGACGGATAGAAACGGTGGCACCTCACAGGCCCTTCGGCCTACATTGTCATGGCAACCGAGCAAGCTGCACGAGAAACTTAACAGCACTTGTGAACTTTCGTAATAAAGGTACTTTGGAACTTGGAAGGTCCACGGACGCCGGTCAGCGAAGCCGGGGCAATACCACGTCTGAAGCAGACACCGAGCAGGTACGCCTCACCTAGCGGCATCTTGAAAGACCGGACCAGGACAGGGAGTTCCGGTGAGTGACTGGGGTACAGCCTGTGTCCCAGTAGGAGTGATGGGATACAGTCTATGTCCCAGTAGGAGTGATGGGATACAGTCTATGTCTCAGTAGGAGTGATGGGATACAGTCGGTCCCAGTAGGAGTGATGGGATACAGTCTATGTCCCAGTAGGAGTGATGGGATACAGTCTATGTCTCAGTAGGAGTGATGGGATACAGTCGATGTCCCAGTAGGAGTGATGGGATACAGTCTATGTCTCAGTAGGAGTGATGGGATACAGTCGATGTCCCAGCAGGAGTGATGGGATACAGTCTATGTCCCAGTAGGAGTGATGGGATACAGTCGATGTCCCAGTAGGAGTGATGGGATACAGCCTGTGTCCCAGTAGGAGTGATGGGATACAGTCTATGTCCCAGTAGGAGTGATGGGATACAGTCTATGTCCCAGTAGGAGTGATGGGATACAGTCTATGTCCCAGTAGGAGTGATGGGATACAGTCGATGTCCCAGTAGGAGTGATGGGATACAGTCTATGTCCCAGTAGGAGTGATGGGATACAGTCTATGTCTCAGTAGGAGTGATGGGATACAGTCGGTCCCAGTAGGAGTGATGGGATACAGTCTATGTCCCAGTAGGAGTGATGGGATACAGTCTATGTCTCAGTAGGAGTGATGGGATACAGTCGATGTCCCAGTAGGAGTGATGGGATACAGTCTATGTCTCAGTAGGAGTGATGGGATACAGTCGATGTCCCAGCAGGAGTGATGGGATACAGTCTATGTCCCAGTAGGAGTGATGGGATACAGTCGATGTCCCAGTAGGAGTGATGGGATACAGCCTGTGTCCCAGTAGGAGTGATGGGATACAGTCTATGTCCCAGTAGGAGTGATGGGATACAGTCTATGTCCCAGTAGGAGTGATGGGATACAGTCGATGTCCCAGTAGGAGTGATGGGATACAGCCTGTCCCAGTAGGAGTGATGGGATACAGTCTATGTCCCAGTAGGAGTGATGGGATACAGTCTATGTCTCAGTAGGAGTGATGGGATACAGTCGATGTCCCAGTAGGAGTGATGGGATACAGTCTATGTCCCAGTAGGAGTGATGGGATACAGTCTATGTCTCAGTAGGAGTGATGGGATACAGTCGATGTCCCAGTAGGAGTGATGGGATACAGTCTATGTCCCAGTAGGAGTGATGGGATACAGTCTATGTCCCAGAAGGAGTGATGGGATACAGTCTATGTCCCAGTAGGAGTGAGGGGATAGAGTCTATGTCCCAGTAGGAGTGATGGGATACAGTCTATGTCCCAGTAGGAGTGACTGGGATACAGTCTATGTCCCAGTAAGAGTGTTGGGATACAGTCTATGTCCCAGTAGGAGTGATGGGATACAGTCTATGTCCCAGCAAGAGTGTTGGGATACAGTCTATGTCCCAGTAGGAGTGATGGGATACAGTCTATGTCCCAGTAGGAGTGATGGGATACAGTCTATGTCTCAGTAGGAGTGATGGGATACAGTCGATGTCCCAGTAGGAGTGATGGGATACAGTCTGTGTCCCAGTAGGAGTGATGGGATACAGTCTATGTCCCAGTAGAAGTGATGGGATACAGTCTATGTCCCAGTAGGAGTGATGGGATACAGTCGATGTCCCAGTAGGAGTGATGGGATACAGTCTATGTCCCAGTAGGAGTGATGGGATACAACCTATGACCCAGTAGAAGTGATGGGATACAGTCTATGTCCCAGTAGGAGTGATGGGATACAGTCTATGTCCCAGAAGGAGTGATGGGATACAGTCTATGTCCCAGTAGGAGTGAGGGGATAGAGTCTATGTCCCAGTAGGAGTGATGGGATACAGTCTATGTCCCAGTAGGAGTGATGGGATACAGTCTATGTCTCAGTAGGAGTGATGAGATACAGTCGATGTCCCAGTAGGAGTGATGGGATACAGTCTATGTCCCAGCAGGAGTGATGGGATACAGTCTATGTCCCAGTAGGAGTGATGGGATACAGTCTATGTCCCAGCAGGAGTGATGGGATACAGTCTATGTCCCAGCAGGAGTGATGGGATACAGTCTATGTCCCAGTAGGAGTGATGGGATACAGTCTATGTCCCAGCAGGAGTGATGGGATACAGTCGATGTCCCAGTAGGAGTGATGGGATACAGTCGATGTCCCAGCAGGAGTGATGGGATACAGTCTATGTCCCAGTAGGAGTGATGGGATACAGTCTATGTCCCAGAAGGAGTGATGGGATACAGTCTATGTCCCAGTAGGAGTGATGGGATACAGTCTATGTCCCAGTAGGAGTGATGGGATAGAGTCTATGTCCCAGTAGGAGTGATGAGTTACAACCTATGTCCCAGTAGGAGTGATGGGATAGAGTCTATGTCCCAGTAGGAGTGATGGGATAGAGTCTATGTCCCAGTAGGAGTGATGGGATAGAGTCTATGTCCCAGTAGGAGTGATGGGATACAGTCCATGTCCCAGTAGGAGTGATGGGATACAGTCTATGTCCCAGTAGGAGTGATGAGTTACAACCTATGTCCCAGTAGAAGTGATGGGATAGAGTCTATGTCCCCGTAGGAGTGATGGGATACAGACTATGTTCCAGAAGGAGTGATGGGATACAGTCGATGTCCCAGTAGGAGTGATGGGATAGAGTCTATGTCCCAGTAGGAGTGATGGGATAGAGTCTATGTCCCAGTAGGAGTGATGAGTTACAACCTATGACCCAGTAGAAGTGATGGGATAGAGTCTATGTCCCCGTAGGAGTGATGGGATACAGTCTATGTCCCAGTAGGAGTGATGGGATTCTGTCTATGTCCCAGTAGTGGTGATTGGATGGAGCAAGTCAGTAACAACATATCAGTATGTGAACAGCCTGGAGCATTTTATGGTGACAACAAGCTGTCACATATTTGAATGACATTGCCTCCTGTGATATTTGACAGAAAACAAATGGAAAACTGTAGCTCATTTCAAACCTCACAGGACGGGGCTATTGTCCCTGACAATGTCATGCCCGGCCACACGGAGTGAGGAAGATGTCAGCAAGCTGTCAGTGCTGAAGGTATTTTCACCAATGCATCACAATGGGAGTCACTTTGACATCCATTAGCGGTGGGTTATGTTCACTGCTAATCCATTAATAACCTGGCCTGTCATCAATTGATCAACGTAAATCCCAATGGTCATTAGATCAGACGCATAACTACAGAGAGACCACTTGGTTTGGGTCAAAGAGATTGGAGACTCCACGTTACAGTCTGCAAAAATGGGGAGAATTGTGGGGGAATCTCCCGTTCTGAATCGGTGTTTTACTGAGGGATTCTAGCCTGTTCTGAATCGGTGTTTCACTGAGACACTCTCTCCTGTTCTGAATCGGTGTTTCACTGAGGGACTCTCTCCTGTTCTGAATCGGTGTTTCACTGAGGGACTCTCTCCTGTTCTGAATCGGTGTTTCACTGAGGGACTCTCTCCTGTTCTGAATCGGTGTTTCACTGAGGGACTCTCTCCTGTTCTGAATCGGTGTTACACTGAGGGACTCTCTCCTGTTCTGAATCGGTGTTACACTGAGGGACTCTCTCCTGTTCTGAATCGGTGTTTCACTGAGGGACTCTCTCCTGTTCTAAATCGGAGTTTCACTGAGACACTCTCTCCTGTTCTGAATCGGTGTTTCACTGAGGGATTCTCTCCTGTTCTGAATCGGTGTTTCACTGAGACACTCTCTCCTGTTCTGAATCGGTGTTTCACTGAGACACTCTCTCCTGTTCTGAATCGGTGTTTCACTGAGGGATTCTCTCCTGTTCTGAATCGGTGTTTCACTGAGACACTCTCTCCTGTTCTGAATCGGTGTTTCACTGAGACACTCTCTCCTGTTCTGAATCGGTGTTTCACTGAGGGACTCTCTCCTGTTCTGAATCGGTGTTTCACTGAGGGACTCTCTCCTGTTCTGAATCGGTGTTTCACTGAGGGACACTCTCCTGTTCTGAATCGGTGTTTCACTGAGGGACTCTCTCCTGTTCTGAATCGGTGTTTCACTCTCTCCTGTTCTGAATCGGTGTTTCACTGAGGGACTCTCTCCTGTTCTGAATCAGTGTTTCACTGACTCTCTCCTGTTCAGAATCGGTGTCTCACTGAGGGACCCTCTCCTGTTCTGAATCGGTGTTTCACTGCGGGACTCTCTCCTGTTCTGAATCAGTGTTTCAATGAGGGACTCTCTCCTGTTCTGAATCGGTGTTTCACTGAGGGACTCTCTCCTGTTCTGAATCGGTGTTTCACTGAGGGACTCTCTCCTGTTCTGAATCGGTGTTTCACTGAGGGACTCTCTCCTGTTCTGAATCGGTGTTTCACTGAGGGACTCTCTCTTGTTCTGAATCGGTGTTTCACTGAGGGATCCTCTCCTGTTCTGAATCGGTGTTTCACTGAGGGACTCTCTCCTGTTCTGAATCGGTGTTTCACTGAGGGACCCTCTCCTGTTCTGAATCGGTGTTTCACTGAGGGACTCTCTCCTGTTCTGAATCGGTGTCTCACTGAGGGACCCTCTCCTGTTCTGAATCGGTGTCTCACTGAGGGACCCTCTCCTGTTCTGAATCGGTGTCTCACTGAGGGACCCTCTCCTGTTCTGAATCGGTGTTTCACTGAGGGACTCTCTCCTGTTCTGAATCGGTGTCTCACTGAGGGACCCTCTCCTGTTCTGAATCGGTGTCTCACTGAGGGACCCTCTCCTGTTCTGAATCGGTGTCTCACTGAGGGACCCTCTCCTGTTCTGAATCGGTGTTTCACTGAGGGACCCTCTCCTGTTCTGAATCGGTGTTTCACTGAGGGACTCTCTCCTGTTCTGAATCGGTGTTTCACTCTCTCCTGTTCTGAATCGGTGTTTCACTGAGGGACTCTCTCCTGTTCTGAATCGGTGTTTCACTGAGGGACTCTCTCCTGTTCTGAATCGGTGTTTCACTGAGGGACTCTCTCCTGTTCTGAATCAGTGTTTCACTGACTCTCTCCTGTTCTGAATCGGTGTTTCACTGAGGGACTCTCTCCTGTTCTGAATCGGTGTCTCACTGAGGGACCCTCTCCTGTTCTGAATCGGTGTTTCACTGAGGGACTCTCTCCTGTTCTGAATCGGTGTTTCACTGAGGGACTCTCTCCTGTTCTGAATCGGTGTTTCACTGAGGGACCCTCTCCTGTTCTGAATCGGTGTTTCACTGAGGGACCCTCTCCTGTTCTGAATCGGTGTTTCACTGAGAGACCCTCTCCTGTTCTGAATCGGTGTTTCACTGAGGGACTCTCTCCTGTTCTGAATTGGTATCTCACTGAGGGACACTCTCCTGTTCTGAATCGGTGTTTCACTGAGGGATCCTCTCCTGTTCTGAAAGGGTGTTTCACTGAGGGACTCTCTCCTGTTCTGAATCGGTGTTTCACTGAGGGACTCTCTCCTGTTCTGAATCGGTGTTTCACTGAGGGACCCTCTCCTGTTCTGAATCGGTGTTTCACTGAGGGACTCTCTCCTGTTCTGAATCGGTGTTTCACTGAGGGACTCTCTCCTGTTCTGAATCGGTGCTTCACTGAGGGATTCTCTCCTGTTCTGAATCGGTGTTTCACTGAGGGACTCTCTCCTGTTCTGAATCGGTGTTTCACTGAGGGACTCTCTCCTGTTCTGAATCGGTGTTTCACTGAGGGATCCTCTCCTGTTCTGAATCGGTGTTTCACTGAGGGACTCTCTCCTGTTCTGAATCGGTGTTTCACTGAGGGAGTCTCTCCTGTTCTGAATCGGTGTTTCACTGAGGGACTCTCTCCTGTTCTGAATTGGTGTTTCACTGAGGGACTCTCTCCTGTTCTGAATCAGTGTTTCACTGACTCTCTCCTGTTCTGAATCGGTGTCTCACTGAGGGACCCTCTCCTGTTCTGAATCGGTGTTTCACTGAGGGATTCTCTCCTGTTCTGAATCGGTGTTTCACTGAGGGACTCTCTCCTGTTCTGAATAGGTGTTTCTCTGAGGGACTCTCTCCTGTTCTGAATCGGTGTCTCACTGAGGGACACTCTCCTGTTCTGAATCGGTGTTTCACTGAGGGACTCTCTCCTGTTCTGAATCGGTGTTTCAATGAGGGACTCTCTCCTGTTCTGAATCGGTGTTTCACTGAGGGACTCTCTCCTGTTCTGAATCGGTGTTTCACTGTGGGACTCTCTCCTGTTCTGAATCGGTGTTTCACTGAGGGACTCTCTCCTGTTCTGAATCGGTGTTTCACTGAGGGACGCTCTCCTATTCTGAATCGGTGTTTCAATGAGGGAATCTCTCCTGTTCTGAATCGGTGTTTCACTGAGGGACTCTCTCCTGTTCTGAATCGGTGTTTCACTGAGGGACGCTCTCCTGTTCTGAATCGGTGTTTCAATGAGGGACTCTCTCCTGTTCTGAATCGGTGTTTCACTGAGGGACTCTCTCCTGTTCTGAATCGGTGTTTCAATGAGGGACTCTCTCCTGTTCTGAATCGGTGTTTCACTGAGGGACTCTCTCCTGTTCTGAATCGGTGTTTCACTGAGGGACGCTCTCCTGTTCTGAATCGGTGTTTCACTGAGGGATCCTCTCCTGTTCTGAATCGGTGTTTCACTGAGGGACTCTCTCCTGTTCTGAATCGGTGTCTCACTGAGGGACCCTCTCCTGTTCTGAATCGGTGTTTCACTGAGGGACTCTCTCCTGTTCTGAATCGGTGTTTCACTGAGGGACCCTCTCCTGTTCTGAATTGGTGTCTCACTGAGGGACCCTCTCCTGTTCTGAATCGGTGTTTCACTGAGGGACTCTCTCCTGTTCTGAATCGGTGTTTCACTGAGGGACTCTCTCCTGTTCTGAATCGGTGTTTCACTGAGGGACCCTCTCCTGTTCTGAATTGGTGTCTCACTGAGGGACCCTCTGCTGTTCTGAATCGGTGTTTCACTGAGGGACTCTCTCCTGTTCTGAATCGGAGTTTCACTCTCTCCTGTTCTGAATCGGTGTTTCACTGAGGGACTCTCTCCTGTTCTGAATCGGTGTTTCACAGAAGGACTCTCTCCTGTTCTGAATCGGTGTTTCACTGAGGGAATCTCTCCTGTTCTGAATCGGTGTTTCACTGAGGGACACTCTCCTGTTCTGAATCGGTGTTTCACTGAGGGACTCTCTCCTGTTCTGAATCGGTGTTTCACTCTCTCCTGTTCTGAATCGGTGTTTCACTGAGGGACTCTCTCCTGTTCTGAATCAGTGTTTCACTGACTCTCTCCTGTTCAGAATCGGTGTCTCACTGAGGGACCCTCTCCTGTTCTGAATCGGTGTTTCACTGCGGGACTCTCTCCTGTTCTGAATCAGTGTTTCAATGAGGGACTCTCTCCTGTTCTGAATCGGTGTTTCACTGAGGGACTCTCTCCTGTTCTGAATCGGTGTTTCACTGAGGGACTCTCTCCTGTTCTGAATCGGTGTTTCACTGAGGGACTCTCTCCTGTTCTGAATCGGTGTTTCACTGAGGGACTCTCTCTTGTTCTGAATCGGTGTTTCACTGAGGGATCCTCTCCTGTTCTGAATCGGTGTTTCACTGAGGGACTCTCTCCTGTTCTGAATCGGTGTTTCACTGAGGGACCCTCTCCTGTTCTGAATCGGTGTTTCACTGAGGGACTCTCTCCTGTTCTGAATCGGTGTCTCACTGAGGGACCCTCTCCTGTTCTGAATCGGTGTCTCACTGAGGGACCCTCTCCTGTTCTGAATCGGTGTCTCACTGAGGGACCCTCTCCTGTTCTGAATCGGTGTTTCACTGAGGGACTCTCTCCTGTTCTGAATCGGTGTCTCACTGAGGGACCCTCTCCTGTTCTGAATCGGTGTCTCACTGAGGGACCCTCTCCTGTTCTGAATCGGTGTCTCACTGAGGGACCCTCTCCTGTTCTGAATCGGTGTTTCACTGAGGGACCCTCTCCTGTTCTGAATCGGTGTTTCACTGAGGGACTCTCTCCTGTTCTGAATCGGTGTTTCACTCTCTCCTGTTCTGAATCGGTGTTTCACTGAGGGACTCTCTCCTGTTCTGAATCGGTGTTTCACTGAGGGACTCTCTCCTGTTCTGAATCGGTGTTTCACTGAGGGACTCTCTCCTGTTCTGAATCAGTGTTTCACTGACTCTCTCCTGTTCTGAATCGGTGTTTCACTGAGGGACTCTCTCCTGTTCTGAATCGGTGTCTCACTGAGGGACCCTCTCCTGTTCTGAATCGGTGTTTCACTGAGGGACTCTCTCCTGTTCTGAATCGGTGTTTCACTGAGGGACTCTCTCCTGTTCTGAATCGGTGTTTCACTGAGGGACCCTCTCCTGTTCTGAATCGGTGTTTCACTGAGGGACCCTCTCCTGTTCTGAATCGGTGTTTCACTGAGAGACCCTCTCCTGTTCTGAATCGGTGTTTCACTGAGGGACTCTCTCCTGTTCTGAATTGGTATCTCACTGAGGGACACTCTCCTGTTCTGAATCGGTGTTTCACTGAGGGATCCTCTCCTGTTCTGAAAGGGTGTTTCACTGAGGGACTCTCTCCTGTTCTGAATCGGTGTTTCACTGAGGGACTCTCTCCTGTTCTGAATCGGTGTTTCACTGAGGGACCCTCTCCTGTTCTGAATCGGTGTTTCACTGAGGGACTCTCTCCTGTTCTGAATCGGTGTTTCACTGAGGGACTCTCTCCTGTTCTGAATCGGTGCTTCACTGAGGGATTCTCTCCTGTTCTGAATCGGTGTTTCACTGAGGGACTCTCTCCTGTTCTGAATCGGTGTTTCACTGAGGGACTCTCTCCTGTTCTGAATCGGTGTTTCACTGAGGGATCCTCTCCTGTTCTGAATCGGTGTTTCACTGAGGGACTCTCTCCTGTTCTGAATCGGTGTTTCACTGAGGGAGTCTCTCCTGTTCTGAATCGGTGTTTCACTGAGGGACTCTCTCCTGTTCTGAATTGGTGTTTCACTGAGGGACTCTCTCCTGTTCTGAATCAGTGTTTCACTGACTCTCTCCTGTTCTGAATCGGTGTCTCACTGAGGGACCCTCTCCTGTTCTGAATCGGTGTTTCACTGAGGGATTCTCTCCTGTTCTGAATCGGTGTTTCACTGAGGGACTCTCTCCTGTTCTGAATAGGTGTTTCTCTGAGGGACTCTCTCCTGTTCTGAATCGGTGTCTCACTGAGGGACACTCTCCTGTTCTGAATCGGTGTTTCACTGAGGGACTCTCTCCTGTTCTGAATCGGTGTTTCAATGAGGGACTCTCTCCTGTTCTGAATCGGTGTTTCACTGAGGGACTCTCTCCTGTTCTGAATCGGTGTTTCACTGTGGGACTCTCTCCTGTTCTGAATCGGTGTTTCACTGAGGGACTCTCTCCTGTTCTGAATCGGTGTTTCACTGAGGGACGCTCTCCTATTCTGAATCGGTGTTTCAATGAGGGAATCTCTCCTGTTCTGAATCGGTGTTTCACTGAGGGACTCTCTCCTGTTCTGAATCGGTGTTTCACTGAGGGACGCTCTCCTGTTCTGAATCGGTGTTTCAATGAGGGACTCTCTCCTGTTCTGAATCGGTGTTTCACTGAGGGACTCTCTCCTGTTCTGAATCGGTGTTTCAATGAGGGACTCTCTCCTGTTCTGAATCGGTGTTTCACTGAGGGACTCTCTCCTGTTCTGAATCGGTGTTTCACTGAGGGACGCTCTCCTGTTCTGAATCGGTGTTTCACTGAGGGATCCTCTCCTGTTCTGAATCGGTGTTTCACTGAGGGACTCTCTCCTGTTCTGAATCGGTGTCTCACTGAGGGACCCTCTCCTGTTCTGAATCGGTGTTTCACTGAGGGACTCTCTCCTGTTCTGAATCGGTGTTTCACTGAGGGACCCTCTCCTGTTCTGAATTGGTGTCTCACTGAGGGACCCTCTCCTGTTCTGAATCGGTGTTTCACTGAGGGACTCTCTCCTGTTCTGAATCGGTGTTTCACTGAGGGACTCTCTCCTGTTCTGAATCGGTGTTTCACTGAGGGACCCTCTCCTGTTCTGAATTGGTGTCTCACTGAGGGACCCTCTGCTGTTCTGAATCGGTGTTTCACTGAGGGACTCTCTCCTGTTCTGAATCGGAGTTTCACTCTCTCCTGTTCTGAATCGGTGTTTCACTGAGGGACTCTCTCCTGTTCTGAATCGGTGTTTCACAGAAGGACTCTCTCCTGTTCTGAATCGGTGTTTCACTGAGGGAATCTCTCCTGTTCTGAATCGGTGTTTCACTGAGGGACTCTCTCCTGTTCTGAATCGGTGTTTCACTCTCTCCTGTTCTGAATCGGTGTTTCACTCTCTCCTGTTCTGAATCGGTGTTTCACTGAGGGACTCTCTCCTGTTCTGAATCGGTGTTTCACTGAGGGACTCTCTCTTGTTCTGAATCGGTGTTTCACTGACTCTCTCCTGTTCTGAATCGGTGTTTCACTGAGGGACTCTCTCCTGTTCTGAATCGGTGTTTCACTGAGGGACTCTCTCCTGTTCTGAATCGGTGTTTCACTGAGGGACTCTCTCCTGTTCTGAATCGGTGTTTCACTGAGGGACGCTCTCCTGTTCTGAATCGGTGTTTCAATGAGGGACTCTCTCCTGTTCCGAATCGGTGTTTCACTGAGGGACTCTCTCCTGTTCTGAATCGGTGTTTCAATGAGGGACTCTCTCCTGTTCTGAATCGGTGTTTCACTGAGGGACTCTCTCCTGTTCTGAATCGGTGTTTCACTGAGGGACTCTCTCCTGTTCTGAATCGGTGTTTCACTGAGGGACCCTCTCCTGTTCTGAATTGGTGTCTCACTGAGGGACCCTCTCCTGTTCTGAATCGGTGTTTCACTGAGGGACTCTCTCCTGTTCTGAATCGGAGTTTCACTCTCTACTGTTCTGAATCGGTGTTTCACTGAGGGACTCTCTCCTGTTCTGAATCGGTGTTTCACTGAAGGACTCTCTCCTGTTCTGAATCGGTGTTTCACTGAGGGACTCTCTCCTGTTCTGAATCGGTGTTTCACTGAGGGACTCTCTCCTGTTCTGAATCGGTGTTTCACTCTCTCCTGTTCTGAATCGGTGTTTCACTCTCTCCTGTTCTGAATCGGTGTTTCACTGAGGGACTCTCTCCTGTTCTGAATCGGTGTTTCACTGAGGGACTCTCTCTTGTTCTGAATCGGTGTTTCACTGACTCTCTCCTGTTCTGAATCGGTGTTTCACTGACGGACTCTCTCCTGTTCTGAATCGGTGTTTCACTGAGGGACTCTCTCCTGTTCTGAATCGGTGTTTCACTGAGGGACTCTCTCTTGTTCTGAATCGGTGTTTCACTGACTCTCTCCTGTTCTGAATCGGTGTTTTACTGAGAGACTCTCTCCTGTTCTGAATCGGTGTTTCACTGAGGGATCCTCTCCTGTTCTGAATCGGTGTTTCACTGAGGGACTCTCTCCTGTTCTGAATCGGTGTTTCACTGAGGGACTCTCTCCTGTTCTGAATCGGTGTTTCACTGAGGGACCCTCTCCTGTTCTGAATCGGTGTTTCACTGAGGGACTCTCTCCTGTTCTGAATCGGTGTTTCACTGAGGGACTCTCTCCTGTTCTGAATCGGTGTTTCACTGAAGGACTCTCTCCTGTTCTGAATCGGTGTTTCACTGAGGGACTCTCTCCTTTTCTGAATCGGTGTTTCACTGAGGGACTCTCTCCTGTTCTGAATCGGTGTTTCACTCTCTCCTGTTCTGAATCGGTGTTTCACTGAGGGACTCTCTCCTGTTCTGAATCGGTGTTTCACTGAGGGACTCTCTCCTGTTCTGAATCGGTGTTTCACTGAGGGACTCTCTCCTGTTCTGAATCGGTGTTTCACTGAGGGACGCTCTCCTGTTCTGAGTCGGTGTTTCACTGAGGGACTCTCTCCTGTTCTGAATCGGTGTTTCACTGAGGGACTCTCTCCTGTTCTGAATCGGTGTTTCACTGAGGGACTCTCTCTTGTTCTGAATCGGTGTTTCACTGACTCTCTCCTGTTCTGAATCGGTGTTTTACTGAGAGACTCTCTCCTGTTCTGAATCGGTGTTTCACTGAGGGATCCTCTCCTGTTCTGAATCGGTGTTTCACTGAGGGACTCTCTCCTGTTCTGAATCGGTGTTTCACTGAGGGACTCTCTCCTGTTCTGAATCGGTGTTTCACTGAGGGACCCTCTCCTGTTCTGAATCGGTGTTTCACTGAGGGACTCTCTCCTGTTCTGAATTGGTGTTTCACTGAGGGACTCTCTCCTGTTCTGAATCGGTGTTTCACTGAGGGACTCTCTCCTGTTCTGAATCGGTGTCTCACTGAGGGACCCTCTCCTGTTCTGAATCGGTGTTTCACTCAGGGATTCTCTCCTGTTCTGAATCGGTGTTTCACTGAGGGACTCTCTCCTGTTCTGAATCGGTGTTTCACTGAGGGACTCTCTCCTGTTCTGAATCAGTGTTTCACTGACTCTGTCCTGTTCTGAATCGGTGTCTCACTGAGGGACCCTCTCCTGTTCTGAATCGGTGTTTCACTGAGGGACTCTCTCCTGTTCTGAATCGGTGTTTCACTGAGGGACCCTCTCCTGTTCTGAATCGGTGTTTCACTGAGGGACTCTCTCCTGTTCTGAATTGGTGTTTCACTGAGGGACTCTCTCCTGTTCTGAATCGGTGTTTCACTGAGGGACTCTCTCCTGTTCTGAATCGGTGTCTCACTGAGGGACCCTCTCCTGTTCTGAATCGGTGTTTCACTCAGGGATTCTCTCCTGTTCTGAATCGGTGTTTCACTGAGGGACTCTCTCCTGTTCTGAATCGGTGTTTCACTGAGGGACTCTCTCCTGTTCTGAATCAGTGTTTCACTGACTCTGTCCTGTTCTGAATCGGTGTCTCACTGAGGGACCCTCTCCTGTTCTGAATCGGTGTTTCACTGAGGGACTCTCTCCTGTTCTGAATCGGTGTTTCAATGAGGGACTCTCTCCTGTTCTGAATCGGTGTTTCACTGAGGGACTCTCTCCTGTTCTGAATCGGTGTTTCAATGAGGGACTCTCTCCTGTTCTGAATCGGTGTTTCACTGAGGGACTCTCTCCTGTTCTGAATCGGTGTTTCACTGGGGGACGCTCTCCTGTTCTGAATCGGTGTTTCACTGAGGGACTCTCTCCTGTTCTGAATCGGTGTTTCACTGAGGGACTCTCTCCTGTTCTGAATTGGTGTTTCACTGAGGGACCCTCTCCTGTTCTGAATTGGTGTCTCACTGAGGGACCCTCTCCTGTTCTGAATCGGTGTTTCACTGAGGGACTCTCTCCTGTTCTGAATCGGAGTTTCACTCTCTCCTGTTCTGAATCGGTGTTTCACTGAGGGACTCTCTCCTGTTCTGAATCGGTGTTTCACTGAAGGACTCTCTCCTGTTCTGAATCGGTGTTTCACTGAGGGACTCTCTCCTGTTCTGAATCGGTGTTTCACTGAGGGACTCTCTCCTGTTCTGAATCGGTGTTTCACTCTCTCCTGTTCTGAATCGGTGTTTCACTCTCTCCTGTTCTGAATCGGTGTTTCACTGAGGGACTCTCTCCTGTTCTGAATCGGTGTTTCACTGAGGGACTCTCTCTTGTTCTGAATCGGTGTTTCACTGACTCTCTCCTGTTCTGAATCGGTGTTTCACTGAGGGACTCTCTCCTGTTCTGAATCGGTGTTTCACTGAGGGACTCTCTCCTGTTCTGAATCGGTGTTTCACTGAGGGACTCTCTCTTGTTCTGAATCGGTGTTTCACTGACTCTCTCCTGTTCTGAATCGGTGTTTTACTGAGAGACTCTCTCCTGTTCTGAATCGGTGTTTCACTGAGGGATCCTCTCCTGTTCTGAATCGGTGTTTCACTGAGGGACTCTCTCCTGTTCTGAATCGGTGTTTCACTGAGGGATCCTCTCCTGTTCTGAATTGGTGTTTCACTGAGGGACTCTCTCCTGTTCTGAATCGGTGTTTCACTGAGGGACTCTCTCCTGTTCTGAATCGGTGTTTCACTGAGGGACTCTCTCCTGTTCTGAATCGGTGTTTCACTGAGGGACCCTCTCCTGTTCTGAATCGGTGTTTCACTGAGGGACTCTCTCCTGTTCTGAATCAGAGTTTCACTGAGGGACTCTCTCCTGTTCTGAATCGGTGTTTCACTGATGGACTCTCTCCTGTTCTGAATCGGTGTTTCACTGAGGGACTCTCTCCTGTTCTGAATCGGTGTCTCACTGAGGGACCCTCTCCTGTTCTGAATCGGTGTTTCACTCAGGGATTCTCTCCTGTTCTGAATCGGTGTTTCACTGAGGGACT
This sequence comes from Hypanus sabinus, assembly GCF_030144855.1. Taxonomy (NCBI): domain Eukaryota; kingdom Metazoa; phylum Chordata; class Chondrichthyes; order Myliobatiformes; family Dasyatidae; genus Hypanus; species Hypanus sabinus. The sequence continues at coordinate 6,010 of NW_026781570.1, read as the reverse complement.
CTCTCCTGTTCTGAATCGGTGTTTCACTGAGGGACTCTCTCCTGTTCTGAATCGGTGTCTCACTGAGGGACCCTCTCCTGTTCTGAATCGGTGTCTCACTGAGGGACCCTCTCCTGTTCTGAATCGGTGTCTCACTGAGGGACCCTCTCCTGTTCTGAATCGGTGTTTCACTGAGGGACCCTCTCCTGTTCTGAATCGGTGTTTCACTGAGGGACTCTCTCCTGTTCTGAATCGGTGTTTCACTCTCTCCTGTTCTGAATCGGTGTTTCACTGAGGGACTCACTCCTGTTCTGAATCGGTGTTTCACTGAGGGACTCTCTCCTGTTCTGAATCACTGTTTCACTGACTCTGTCCTGTTCTGAATCGGTGTCTCACTGAGGGACCCTCTCCTGTTCTGAATCGGTGATACACTGAGGGACTCTCTCCTGTTCTGAATGGGTGTTTCAATGAGGGACTCTCTCCTGTTCTGAATCGGTGTTTCACTGAGGGACTCTCTCCTGTTCTGAATCGGTGTTTCACTGAGGGACCCTCTCCTGTTCTGAATCGGTGTTTCACTGAGGGACTCTCTCCTGTTCTGAATCGGTGTTTCACTCTCTCCTGTTCTTAATCGGTGTTTCACTGAGGGACTCTCTCCTGTTCTGAATCGGTGTTTCACTGAGGGACTCTCTCCTGTTCTGAATCAGTGTTTCACTGACTCTGTCCTGTTCTGAATCGGTGTCTCACTGAGGGACCCTCTCCTGTTCTGAATCGGTGATACACTGAGGGACTCTCTCCTGTTCTGAATCGGTGTTTCAATGAGGGACTCTCTCCTGTTCTGAATCGGTGTTTCACTGAGGGACTCTCTCCTGTTCTGAATCCGTGTTTCACTGAGGGACTCTCTCCTGTTCTGAATCGGTGTTTCACTAAGGGACTCTCTCCTGTTCTGAATCGGTGTTTCACTGAGGGACTCTCTCCTGTTCTGAATCGGTGTTTCACTGAGGGATCCTCTCCTGTTCTGAATCGGTGTTTCACTGAGGGACTCTCTCCTGTTCTGAAACGGTGTTTCACTGAGGGACTCTCCCCTGTTCTGAATCGGTGTTTCACTGAGGGACCAACTCCTGTTCTGAATCGGTGTTTCACTGAGGGACCCTCTCCTGTTCTGAATCGGTGTTTCACAGAGGGACTCTCTCCTGTTCTGAATCGGTGTCTCACTGAGGGACCCTCTCCTGTTCTGAATCGGTGTCTCACTGAGGGACCCTCTCCTGTTCTGAATCGGTGTCTCACTGAGGGACCCTCTCCTGTTCTGAATCGGTGTTTCACTGAGGGACCCTCTCCTGTTCTGAATCGGTGTTTCACTGAGGGACTCTCTCCTGTTCTGAATCGGTGTTTCACTCTCTCCTGTTCTGAATCGGTGTTTCACTGAGGGACTCTCTCCTGTTCTGAATCGGTGTTTCACTGAGGGACACTCTCCTGTTCTGAATCGGTGTTTCACTGAGGGATTCTCTCCTGTTCTGAATCAGTGTTTCACTGACTCTCTCCTGTTCTGAATCGGTGTTTCACTGAGGGACTCTCTCCTGTTCTGAATCGGTGTCTCACTGAGGGACCCTCTCCTGTTCTGAATCGGTGTTTCACTGAGGGACTCTCTCCTGTTCTGAATCGGTGTTTCAATGAGGGACTCTCTCCTGTTCTGAATCGGTGTTTCACTGAGGGACTCTCTCCTGTTCTGAATCGGTGTTTCACTGAGGGACCCTCTCCTGTTCTGAATCGGTGTTTCACTGAGGGACCCTCTCCTGTCCTGAATCGGTGTTTCACTGAGGGACCCTCTCCTGTTCTGAATCGGTGTTTCACTGAGGGACTCTCTCCTGTTCTGAATCGGTGTCTCACTGAGGGACCCTCTCCTGTTCTGAATCGGTGTTTCACTGAGGGATCCTCTCCTGTTCTGAATCGGTGTTTCACTGAGGGACTCTCTCCTGTTCTGAATCGGTGTTTCACTGAGGGACTCTCTCCTGTTCTGAATCGGTGTTTCACTGAGGGACCCTCTCCTGTTCTGAATCGGTGTTTCACTGAGGGACTCTCTCCTGTTCTGAATCAGTGTTTCACTGAGGGACTCTCTCCTGTTCTGAATCGGTGCTTCACTGAGGGATTCTCTCCTGTTCTGAATCGGTGTTTCACTGAGGGACTCTCTCCTGTTCTGAATCGGTGTTTCACTGAGGGACTCTCTCCTGTTCTGAATCGGTGTTTCACTGAGGGATCCTCTCCTGTTCTGAATCGGTGTTTCACTGAGGGACTCTCTCCTGTTCTGAATCGGTGTTTCACTGAGGGAGTCTCTCCTGTTCTGAATCGGTGTTTCACTGAGGGACTCTCTCCTGTTCTGAATCGGTGTTTCACTGAGGGACTCTCTCCTGTTCTGAATCAGTGTTTCACTGACTCTCTCCTGTTCTGAATCGGTGTCTCACTGAGGGACCCTCTCCTGTTCTGAATCGGTGTTTCACTGAGAGATTCTCTCCTGTTCTGAATCGGTGTATCACTGAGGGACTCTCTCCTGTTCTGAATCGGTGTTTCTCTGAGGGACTCTCTCCTGTTCTGAATCGGTGTCTCACTGAGGGACCCTCTCCTGTTCTGAATCGGTGTTTCACTGAGGGACTCTCTCCTGTTCTGAATCGGTGTTTCAATGAGGGACTCTCTCCTGTTCTGAATCGGTGTTTCTCTGAGGGACTCTCTCCTGTTCTGAATCGGTGTTTCACTGAGGGACTCTCTCCTGTTCTGAATCGGTGTTTCACTGAGGGACTCTCTCCTGTTCTGAATCGGTGTTTCACTGAGGGACGCTCTCCTATTCTGAATCGGTGTTTCAATGAGGGACTCTCTCCTGTTCTGAATCGGTGTTTCACTGAGGGACTCTCTCCTGTTCTGAATCGGTGTTTCACTGAGGGACGCTCTCCTGTTCTGAATCGGTGTTTCAATGAGGGACTCTCTCCTGTTCTGAATCGGTGTTTCACTGAGGGACTCTCTCCTGTTCTGAATCGGTGTTTCAATGAGGGACTCTCTCCTGTTCTGAATCGGTGTTTCACTGAGGGACTCTCTCCTGTTCTGAATCGGTGTTTCACTGAGGGACGCTCTCCTGTTCTGAATCGGTGTTTCACTGAGGGATCCTCTCCTGTTCTGAATCGGTGTTTCACTGAGGGACTCTCTCCTGTTCTGAATCGGTGTCTCACTGAGGGACCCTCTCCTGTTCTGAATCGGTGTTTCACTGAGGGACTCTCTCTTGTTCTGAATCGGTGTTTCACTGAGGGACCCTCTCCTGTTCTGAATTGGTGTCTCACTGAGGGACCCTCTCCTGTTCTGAATCGGTGTTTCACTGAGGGACTCTCTCCTGTTCTGAATCGGTGTTTCACTGAGGGACTCTCTCCTGTTCTGAATCGGTGTTTCACTGAGGGACCCTCTCCTGTTCTGAATTGGTGTCTCACTGAGGGACCCTCTCCTGTTCTGAATCGGTGTTTCACTGAGGGACTCTCTCCTGTTCTGAATCGGAGTTTCACTCTCTCCTGTTCTGAATCGGTGTTTCACTGAGGGACTCTCTCCTGTTCTGAATCGGTGTTTCACTGAAGGACTCTCTCCTGTTCAGAATCGGTGTTTCACTGAGGGACCCTCTCCTGTTCTGAATCGGTGTTTCACTGAGGGACTCTCTCCTGTTCTGAATCGGAGTTTCACTCTCTCCTGTTCTGAATCGGTGTTTCACTGAGGGACTCTCTCCTGTTCTGAATCGGTGTTTCACTGAAGGACTCTCTCCTGTTCTGAATCGGTGTTTCACTGAGGGACTCTCTCCTGTTCTGAATCGGTGTTTCACTGAGGGACTCTCTCCTGTTCTGAATCGGTGTTTCACTCTCTCCTGTTCTGAATCGGTGTTTCACTCTCTCCTGTTCTGAATCGGTGTTTCACTGAGGGACTCTCTCCTGTCCTGAATCGGTGTTTCACTGAGGGACTCTCTCTTGTTCTGAATCGGTGTTTCACTGACTCTCTCCTGTTCTGAATCGGTGTTTCACTGAGGGACTCTCTCCTGTTCTGAATCGGTGTTTCACTGAGGGACTCTCTCCTGTTCTGAATCGGTGTTTCACTGAGGGACTCTCTCTTGTTCTGAATCGGTGTTTCACTGACTCTCTCCTGTTCTGAATCGGTGTTTTACTGAGAGACTCTCTCCTGTTCTGAATCGGTGTTTCACTGAGGGATCCTCTCCTGTTCTGAATCGGTGTTTCACTGAGGGACTCTCTCCTGTTCTGAATCGGCGTTTCACTGAGGGATCCTCTCCTGTTCTGAATTGGTGTTTCACTGAGGGACTCTCTCCTGTTCTGAATCGGTGTTTCACTGAGGGACTCTCTCCTGTTCTGAATCGGTGTTTCACTGAGGGACTCTCTCCTGTTCTGAATCGGTGTTTCACTGAGGGACCCTCTCCTGTTCTGAATCGGTGTTTCACTGAGGGACTCTCTCCTGTTCTGAATCAGAGTTTCACTGATGGACTCTCTCCTGTTCTGAATCGGTGTTTCACTGAGGGACTCTCTCCTGTTCTGAATCGGTGTTTCACTGAGGGACTCTCTCCTGTTCTGAATCGGTGTCTCACTGAGGGACCCTCTCCTGTTCTGAATCGGTGTTTCACTCAGGGATTCTCTCCTGTTCTGAATCGGTGTTTCACTGAGGGACTCTCTCCTGTTCTGAATCGGTGTTTCACTGAGGGACTCTCTCCTGTTCTGAATCGGTGTCTCACTGAGGGACCCTCTCCTGTTCTGAATCGGTGTCTCACTGAGGGACCCTCTCCTGTTCTGAATCGGTGTCTCACTGAGGGACCCTCTCCTGTTCTGAATCGGTGTTTCACTGAGGGACCCTCTCCTGTTCTGAATCGGTGTTTCACTGAGGGACTCTCTCCTGTTCTGAATCGGTGTTTCACTCTCTCCTGTTCTGAATCGGTGTTTCACTTAGGGACTCTCTCCTGTTCTGAATCGGTGTTTCACTGAGGGACTCTCTCCTGTTCTGAATCACTGTTTCACTGACTCTGTCCTGTTTTGAATCGGTGTCTCACTGAGGGACCCTCTCCTGTTCTGAATCGGTGATACACTGAGGGACTCTCTCCTGTTCTGAATCGGTGTTTCAATGAGGGACTCTCTCCTGTTCTGAATCGGTGTTTCACTGAGGGACTCTCTCCTGTTCTGAATCGGTGTTTCACTGAGGGACTCTCTCCTGTTCTGAATCGGTGTTTCACTAAGGGACTCTCTCCTGTTCTGAATCGGTGTTTCACTGAGGACCCTCTCCTGTTCTGAATCGGTGTTTCACTGAGGGACTCTCTCCTGTTCTGAATCGGTGTTTCACTCTCTCCTGTTCTGAATCGGTGTTTCACTGAGGACTCTCTCCTGTTCTGAATCGTGTTTCACTGAGGGACTCTCTCCTGTTCTGAATCAGTGTTTCACTGACTCTGTCCTGTTCTGAATCGGTGTCTCACTGAGGGACCCTCTCCTGTTCTGAATCGGTGATACACTGAGGGACTCTCTCCTGTTCTGAATCGGTGTTTCAATGAGGACTCTCTCCTGTTCTGAATCGGTGTTTCACTGAGGGACTCTCTCCTGTTCTGAATCCGTGTTTCACTGAGGGACTCTCTCCTGTTCTGAATCGGTATTTCACTAAGGGACTCACTCTCTCCTGTTCTGAATCGGTGTTTCACTGAGGGACTCTCTCCTGTTCTGAATCGGTGTTTCACTGAGGGATCCTCTCCTGTTCTGAATCGGTGTTTCACTGAGGGACTCTCTCCTGTTCTGAAACGGTGTTTCACTGAGGGACTCTCCCCTGTTCTGAATCGGTGTTTCACTGAGGGACCAACTCCTGTTCTGAATCGGTGTTTCACTGAGGGACCCTCTCCTGTTCTGAATCGGTGTTTCACTGAGGGACTCTCTCCTGTTCTGAATCGGTGTCTCACTGAGGGACCCTCTCCTGTTCTGAATCGGTGTCTCACTGAGGGACCCTCTCCTGTTCTGAATCGGTGTCTCACTGA